>NW_025831402.1:0-1993 GCF_002878395.1 Capsicum annuum | reverse complement strand
TAAATACTTCTCACCTTTTCATAGCGGCTTGAGACTCGATAAAAGCTATTATTATTGAGCTATTACAACAGATCGTCCAGTATTTTTACAAAATTTAGCATCTATTGCAACAGATGGATGGATTGAATGTGCAACAAACGGCTGTCAAAACAGATTTACCATATGTTGCAATAAATGGTTTGTCTATGCAACAAATAAGACATCTGATGAAACTTATGTATTATCTGTTGCAACAGATGGACAGTATGTATAAGTTGAAGGAGATATTTTGATATCTACTGACAGCTGATTCATCAGTTTCAGTTTTAACATATGAAGTATTCAGTTCATTAGCTATTTTGAATGTGTTAGATAAAAAGTCTTCACCTCTTTTTAATAGTCCCTCCATTACGTATTAGTTGGGCCCTATGGGCTTGGCACACAAATTAATAAAAATATAAATTAGGTGATTATTTTACCAAATTAGTGCAGATGAATAAACAACACTGACATGTCCTGATGGGGTAGAAAGAATAAGATGCGTGCAATGGATCCCATTTTCATGCATGCGAGTTATGTATATTATTGATCAGGCTACCGTGAAGACACACATAAAGTGCAATGATTTTGTGAATGCAGTTTTTTACCAATAAGACACTGATCTTTCAAACAAGATCCTGAATTGTACAGTTTAGTTTGATAGGAGCGAACTGATAAGGCCGAAGGGTTCCAAGATGGTGGTGTCGATACCCCATTACAATTTAATGACACGATTCATGCACATGTTTTTGTGTTAAGTTTGGGGAAAGGTTTAAATTTTTGGCGGCAGTGTAAATATCCAATAGTGATTGGACCAGTTTTAATGGCACAATGGACTTTTTGAAAGGCCTTCGAAGCCTCGCAATGCAGTAAACAACGATAGAACCAATAGAAATTCCCCTGATCCAAATTTATATGGATGGATTGGTGGAGGAGACTTTTTTATAGAAGAAGGTGCTTGGGAGAACACCTATGCATGAAGGGGGAGGTAGAGAAGTCCATATATCATTTCAGACCTTGTTTAAGAGAAAACACAGGGTAGAAAGAAAAGTGTAGTGAAATTGGCCAATGAAATTCACATTAGAAACTAATAAACTAGATGAGCTTCAAATATGGAAGTGTATCAAAATATAAAAATTTATCAGTCGATGAAAAAAAAGAATGGTCAATAGGGCTGGAGCTGGACAAAACACTTTGCTCGAGAATGCAACTAGCGAGCGTGGCCTCAATGAAAACTCTCACAAAGTGCAGGACAAGAACTCCAAGGAAAAAACTTCGCGAGCACAGAAGGTGGTAAGATTGTCGGTCAAAATTAAAACCTACATGTCAATTCAGACTGATAATCTTACCACTTTCCATGCTCACGAAGTTGCTTCCTTAGAGTTCTAGTCCTACATTTTGTGGGTCTTCATTGAAGCCGCACTCGCTAGTTGCAGTCTCTAGCAAAGTGACCAGCTCAATTCCACTTGACCATTCTTCAACGACTGATGGATATTCATTTTTGGATACACTTTCACATTCGTATCTCATCCAGTTTTTTCATTTTTCATGTCAATTTCATAAGCTAATTTCGCTACACTTTTCTTCCGACCCTGTGTATCCTCTTAAACAAGTACTAAGATGATATATGGCCTTCTCAACCTTCCTCTTCCCACACAGGTTTTCTCCCAAACATCTTCTGCTATATAATAGTCTCCTCCAATAACCCATCCATATAAATTTTTACCAGGGAAATTTCTATTAGATCCATCGTTGTTTGTTGCAGTGCGAGGCTTCAAAGTCCTTTCAACAAGTCCATTGCACCATTAAAACTGGTCCAATCACTATTGGATATTTACACTGCCTCCAAAAACTTAAACCCTTCCCCAAACTTGACATAAAAGCATGAGCATAAACCGTCATTAAATTGTAATGGGGTATCGACACCACCGTCTTGGTCCCTCAGCCTTACCAGTTCAAACCTAACAATCTTAAC
>NW_025831401.1:0-2490 GCF_002878395.1 Capsicum annuum | reverse complement strand
AGACTTCCTTTCTCTAGTTTATTTTCTTTGATCTTGAACTGCAGATGGTTGAGTTGTAGGCTGTGTAGTATTAGGAACCCTCTGTAGTTTCTATTCTTGCTGAGTAACCTCCTTATGTTTGCTTGATCTTCTTTGATATACTTTGGTTATGGCCTGTCTAGTAGTAGCTACATGAGGCTGTAGGTGCTCTTGCTGGTTCACAATGTTAGGAACCTCTTGAGATGAGACATTCATAGGAGCCTACAAGGGTGTCACAACATCACTTGCTACTGGAAATTGACCTTCCAATGGAAACACATGATAGGGAATCTGATCACCAGGTGCTTCAAGCTTGAAGGGAAACACATCTTCCCTGAAAGACACATCCCTTCTAACAAAGAAAACATTAGTAGATATGTTATATAAGACATATCCCTTCTTGATACAAGCATAGACCATCAACACAGCTGCTCTTGATCTTGGCATGAGCTTGTCAGACTCATTTAGCACCTTAGCATAACAGAGAAAACCTATTACTCTAAGGTGCTCACAAGATGGTTTAGTACCATACAATTTCTCATATGGAGTATAATAATCAATACTTGAACTAGGTAACCTGTTTATGAGGTAAACAACAGCTAAAACACAATATACCCAAAACTTAACAGGTATTGTTGCTTGAAACCTCAATGCTCTAATGACCTCCAGGATGTATCTGTGCTTTCTTTCAGCCACACCATTCTGTTAAGGTGAATAAGAACATGAGGTGTGATGTACAATACCTTTTGTTGCAAATAAACTACTGCATAATGAGTTCAAAAACTTAGTTCCATTGTCAGTTCTAATTACTTTCACAGTTTTGCCAAACTGTGTCTTAACATACTCAAGAAATTGTTGTATCTGCACATACACATCTGACTTGAGTTTCAATAAGAACAACCAAGTAAATCTTGAGCAATCATCAACCACTGTTAAGAAAAATCTGTTACTACTCATAGTTGGAATTCTATAAGGTCCCATAGGTCGATATGTATTAGATCAAAACAATATGCAGATTGAGTATTACTTGTAGGAAAAGGAAGTCTGATTTGCTTGGCACAAGGACAGACAATACATTTCTTTACTCTGTCTTCTACTACATGAAACTTATTAGGTAGCAACTTTAGAAGTATATTAGAGGAGGCATGTCCTAATCTTCTATGCCACAGATCAACCTCAAATTGGGCTTTACTCTCATCAACTTTAGTAGAGACTTTTGTTGTTGTTGTACCCTTTCTTTCTTAAGTATTCACTAGGAGATACAGAGCTCCATCAAGCTTACCAATCCTCCTCACCTTTCCAGTACAAAGATCCTGGAAAACACAGAAATCAGGGAAGAAATTCACTAAACATTTCCATTCCTTGGTCAGTTGTGATACTAAAAGCAAGCTGCATGTAAACTAAGGAATATGATACACATTTGTTATACTATTTTCAGCAGACACATAACTAGATCCCACATGTGTAACTTCAGTCAGATCACCATTAGGTAAATACACCTTTCTTGGCTTATCTAGTTTTTTTATGGAATCATCCACTAGTAAGTCTAACTTTTCGACCATGTTATTTGTGGCATCAGTGTTAATTATCCAATTTCTTGACTCATATGAAGCTAAAAATACACTAATACCTACATTTGCAGCATTTGCTGTCTCCGTAGACGTACTAGCACCATTATTTTTGTTAATCATCTTCAGGATATGATCATATTGTTCCTTAGTAAAGGCTATTGTTCCCATATGACCTAGTTGATCCAGCTGCATTTCAGGCTCCTCTTGATGGCATCCATCATTGAACCAGTTACTTTGGACAGACCTTGAATGAGAACCTTGCCTTGTAGTCATTTCTACAGTATCTTGAGAATCAGTAGTCACCTTGTATGCTGAATTAGCTCCTTTAGACCTAAACCACTTTTTGTACTTGTGATCTTGAGGATATCCAACTAACTTCCAACAGTTTTCCTTAGTACGACCTTTTAGTTTACAGAAGTCACACTGCAGGTTGTAGTTCTTCTTGAATTTCTGTGTCCTATTTCTTGTAAACATGGCTAAGTCAAGACTTCCACCAGCATCTCCAGGACCAGATCCTAGCACACCTTCATTAGTAGCTACAACTTTGTGGCTTTCATCACTCATTATCATGGCATATGCCTGATTTACAGTAGGTAGAGGAGTCATAAGTAGTATTTGGCTTCTAGCTTGTGTATATGTCTCATTTAGTCCCATGAGAAATTGAAACAACTTCAGTTTTTGGAGATGTAGAACAAACTCCTTAGATTTTTCACAATCACATCCAGGAGCAGGCACAAGGGCCTCAAATTCCTCCCATAGATCTTTGAGTTTTGAGAAATAACAGGACACAGAAGTTGTTCCTTGAGATATAGTGGCAATTTCTTTGTGCAGATTGAAAGTTCTAGCACCATCCACTTTATTGAATCTTTCAAACAACTCATTCCACACAACACTTGCAACT
>NW_025831400.1:0-2065 GCF_002878395.1 Capsicum annuum | reverse complement strand
AAAGTTCCTATTACAATGTTTTTAATTAATATTCTGGTTCTTTTCCTGAGTGTATGCTACATGATTCTGATTGGGCTGCAACTGATGATCTTGTTAAATTTTTGAAAAAAATTTATATAGCTACGGTTGAATTTTCTGGTGCTTACTATTCTACTGTTTGTAATATTTTAGCTTATTTAGCCGACATTTCTTATTTGCTTAAAGAATATAAGAATAGGGAAGGTTACAAAGAAGCTGTTAGTGTTATGTTTGCTAAATTTAAAAAATATTTTTATCCGCTTCCCCCAATTTAATTGGTTGGTGCATATTAAATCCATATATGAAATATAATACTATGTGCGACTTTAGTTCTATTATTTATACTTCCTTAGAGATAGAGCCTAAAGAAAAATAAGATTTGTTTACAGCTATGAGTAATGCAAACATGTACATAGAAGCATTATATAACCATTATGTCGATTTACTTGATGTTGTACCGACAAATATCACTCCAACTATCGCTCCTCAAGCTCTCGAGGAGCCATCATCTTCTAAAAGGCCGGCACATAGTGGTTTTCCTGATTACTTTTATGATTTAAATGTTTGGGACAGGATTGCGACTTCAACATACACAACAACTTCTTGAGAAGAGCTCAAGTATTTCTTCGACAGCCAATAGAGGATCGTAGAGCAAGGGATCAACGCGTTGGATTGGTGAAAGAATAATGAAAGACAGTATCCTGTGCTTTCAAATTAGTTAGAGATATATTGTAAACCGTTGCATCGGAAAGCGCTTTTAGTCAGGGATGACAACAGCTTGGGGACAACCGACACTCATTGGGAAGCAATGCTATGAATGTTCTAGTTTGCCTTAGAGATTGGATTAGAGCGAAATAAAGAAATCAAGGAATGGAGGTGGGGCCCAAAGACGAACAAAATCTTGAAGAAATTATGACTTCAAGGGAGAACTCAGCACAATCAAGTCCACTGCATAGTTTTGCCCCCATTGATTTTGACTATCCTATGGTAGTTCCCGTTAATATTAACATGCACGAGTTGATAAAATGATGCAAAATTTGTAGATTTTCCATTCATGTAAATTATAAGTTTTGGATCATTTTGCAATCAATAAAATACAACATTCATTCACTCCTTACTTTGTAATTTTTTCTCTTTAAATTGAATTTCTAGTTTGAATTAAATACTTTTAATATATTACTATCAAACTTTACACTAAGTAATAAACATAACAAACATATATACACATATATTCTACATATACACAAGTGGTATTTAAAGTAGTATATATTCTACATATATTCTACATAAATTGAATTTCTACATATATGTGTATATATTTTCTATAGACTCTAAAGTAGTATATATTTAACGTATACATGTCTATATGTTTTCTAAACCAGTATATATATAATGTATATATGTTGTATGTATATTATTTAAAGTAGTATTGTAAGTAGTACATAGATTATATTGTACGTATATATGTGTATATATTTTTTATAGACTCTAAACTAGTATATATTTAAAGTATACATGTGTATATATTTTCTAAAGTAGTATATATTTAGTGTATAAATGTTGTATTTATATTGTTTAACGTATTTAAAATGTATATAGGAGTGTATATATAGTGTATATTGGAAAAAAACATTTATTTTCGAGTTCAATTTTTTTTTTTTTACGCTTTGACTTGTTTTGGCCGGTTTGGACTGGTCAAAAACTGGACCAAGGCTAAGTGGGCTGGCCATGATTTATTTCACGTATATTTACTGTTTGGGCCAGAACCGGCCCGCTAAGATTGACCCAGTACCGGATCGCCCAGCCCAGAACTCAGTAATTGGACGTGGGCCGATTCCGGGTTGAACCGGACCAGCCCATTTAACAAATTTAGATCGGACTTCCTATATCCATATGATATGATATGGCTTTCAAACTTCCTAGCCTGGGTTTGTGTGAAGCATGAGAACATGAGCAAGCACAGTCTTTCGCTACTCGTGTGACCCCGCCTCATGGCTTTCAGAAGGGCCTAAAGTGCATGATGATTTGATTCCCTACTCTATTCCTG
>NW_025831399.1:0-1938 GCF_002878395.1 Capsicum annuum | reverse complement strand
ATTTGACAACGACTGCTTACTCTCTCTCAAGAGAGGTGCAATTTGAGCGTTATCAAATAATGATGCCGTTGCAAAGGAATACGATTGTCGATTAAGTTTATGTGTGTTAATTAACTGTTAGTCAAGTTTCTTAATTTCATATTTAAGAGAGTTGGTTTGAAATTTTAGCCTACTTGCTTGTATTCAAACTTGTAAATATTTGTTTTTAGTTTTCTATTATTTCTTGTATTAGGTAGATTTTTATTTTAGTTTACTTATTACTATGGAATCATGGAATGAACCTGAGCTTGGTGGTTGGAAATCTTATCTTGATAATCCATGTCCATAATGCGATAGACCTCACTTTTGGCAAGATTGTAGATATGCTCCCCAGTGAGAGATGTGTGCACCATCTTCATCCTATCGGGAGTGTGACTGTTCTTTATGTGGTAGTCAAGAAGGACATTGGAGTGATTTCCGTAATGCACCCTCTCCCCATTGCGATAACCCAAATTTTAGTTCTTCTTTTGATTTTAAAAGGTTTTATGGTCAAGAAAAGGAAGAACAAAGCACCGAAGTAGTAGAATTAAAGCTATGTTTCAACGAATGTTGGATCTCCAGGAAGAAACATATGATATCGTATGGAATATGCATCAAAGTATGAGTCCAATTATTCATGAGGAGATGGATATAGAGGCCAATCATTCAAAGCACTCTTCTATATTATACTTAGATGATATCTTATCTGTCAAATCATTTAGCATAATGGAAGAGTGTGAAGATGAGGAGTTAGAACCCTATATTGATGTTAAGCAACCCTCAGTGATTTCCCAACCAACCAAACCAACCATGAGAGATGATGCCAAGATTGATGAGTTGCTGCTAGATATAAAAGAAGAAACCAAGAAAATATATAATAAAGACTCTAAACCAATTCCAAGAGAAGATATCGAGAAGGTGAGTAAAAGTGAGTATGTAGTAGATAGTGTAAATTTTGAAGTAAAATTAGTTAGGGCTCACTCAAAGCATTTTTTCACATTATATTTAGATGATATCTTATCTGTCGAATTATATAAAATAGTGGAACAGTGTGAAGATGAGGGCCAATAATCCTATATTCTTTATTTTACACTTGATAAGCAACATAAGAACAAACCTCACTTTAAGACTGAGTTGTTTACCATGCATCATCCATTACTCGATTTCTTAATTTCTCCACCACCCTTGTATGAGCGAGGTAAAAAGATGGATGCAATGTTAGGGGTGAAACTCATATCCTCAAGGTGGAGGAAAAGTTGATTGGGTCATGTCGCGATACTAATTTAGGCGCTTGGTGGAAGGCAACCCATCCTTCTATTCATTTTTGTTGTTGTTTATTAAGTCTAGGTGCATGAAGTACTAAGGAGATGATGAGTACCAAAGTCGATTTTGAATTGAAGCACAACAAAGGTGGTAATATTAGGAGTAATGAGAACATTACAGGTAAATTGGAGTGGTCAATTAGTAAGGCTCGAGTCATGATTAGTATTAGAACTATTTCCCAAATTATGTTAATCCGACCCTAAATTTTTGTGGTGCGACTTATTTTTGTCTCTTTCAATGAGGTCTGTGGGGGTAGTATGCATAAATAGATATGTTGTTTGAGGATGAACAAAGCTTTATGTGTGGGTTGGTTATCTTGGGTGTATTTATACGCCTAAGCACCACAATTTTTACAGACTTTAGCAATGTTTAGAGAATAAAGTGCCTAGTTTCTTATGTTTTTACTCCACTTCTATGTAATTGAGCTAACCGATGTGATTAGCATGATTTTCGGTATTCATTAGGTAGATAAAGAAATTATGGGACTATGGAATGCGGATGGCATATGACACAAGAGAGAGTAGCAATCTGGACCAAATTTGGTGCCTAAAAACTATGTCCAAGACTAGTTTGTCATTTATAATTAGTTCAGGGACT
>NW_025831398.1:0-1361 GCF_002878395.1 Capsicum annuum | reverse complement strand
GATTTAAGCATTCCATGAATAGCTATTTTTAGTTTTTTATGAAGAAAGTTGATCATTTGAACTAAGCTAAGATAGGAATCCACATTATTTATTCAGGTTATGATATAAAGCAAAGAGAAGCATATTCAGTTTTAATTTTAAACCTTTAGGCTATTTTAAGGTGGATCTCCTAAAGTTCTGAGCAATAAGTATGGGAGTAGTATTTAGCACCTAGTGGGTATGATTCCAAGGTCTCATGCCCCAGAACTACGAGCCACCGTAGGTTTCTGATTTACCCTAAGTGGGTTAAGATAGTGATCACTAAAGTTAAAGGTTCTATTCCGATGGCAAGGATAGAGCAGCTCTCCCCTAACGTAGGCAAGACGTTGGACTCTATGTCATCTCACATGGTTTATGCTGGTTAGAAGAAACTCCCACGGTCTCCCAAGTTCAAAGTCCATAAGTCCCAAAGTCCTATAACCTCCCAATTTTAAAAAAGTCCCTTGTTCTCCATAAGATAAATGTATAAGTTTTGAAAGCTATTGTTCTAAGATTCCTCTTGCTTACAAGTTTTGAGAATAAGATGGAGAATATAGATTTTAGAAGTTAATATAATGACTCACGAGATTTGTACTATATGCTTCATTATACATGATTTATGAGATTCAGATTTCAGTTTTTACTCAAGCTATGTGTGTCATTTATATTAGCATGCATGTTTTCTTTAAAGATTGATGATATTGTTTACTTATTGCATTTTACTCCCATATACTCACTATATCCTCAAAGTACTGATCCACATATACGTCTAGGTGCTACATTGTCTTATAATGTGGTTCAGGTGCTCAGTATCCGCAGTGTGAGTAGTTCGAGCATCTTTATCTACATACCCATAGTGGTGAGTCCTCATGATTCGAGGGCCTGCTTCTTCAGACATTTAGTTTTCTTTTAGTATACAGACTATTTCTTTTTAGTTCAGTTCGAGTAAGTTGGGGGTCTGTCCCAATGGCTCTGTAGTTCTTTGTTAGTAGTAGAGGCTTGTCGGACTACGTGTTTGTTTAAAGACTATTAATATTCATTGTTCAGAAAGCATCTATCATTTATTCGTGTTAGTTTTGATATGAAACTGCATTTACTCTTGACTAGATTATTTTAAAGTAAGGGTTAGAAGAAGTAGCAGGCTCAAAGGGTTAGCTTAGGGATACTTGTAGCCTTAAGCACCGTGTGACATCTCAGAATGAGATTTTGAGGCGTTACACATATATAGTCTATCATAGACAACGCTTTCGATCTACGAGTTACCAGTTACTATTATAGGGTCTTTCATTGAACTTAGCCCCTGTCAATTCTTGACCATACATATAGGTCTATAGTAGATCAGA
>NW_025831397.1:0-1311 GCF_002878395.1 Capsicum annuum | reverse complement strand
ATAAGATATGGGTTCATGTTTCAAATTCGTAAAAATCAAATAAAAATCATGCCTTTGTAAAGAAAATTACTTTTGGGCACAAGAACGAAAGAGAGTTCTTGTTGAAAAACCCCACATACCTTGAATGAAGAACTTTAGATCGATACTCATTTTTGAGATGTTAATCGTGCCTTTGAATGATGGTTCTTGGAGTTCTTGAACTAGGAACTTGGAATCTTGAATAAATTTGAAGAATTATTGGTAAACTTTGGAGGTTCTTGAAGTTGGATGTAGGAGCTTAGGGTTTTCATTTTGAGGGAATTTGATCAAATATAACATATAATGCTTCTAATAGGCCCCTAAAAATCAACAAAATTCTCGAATCTGTCTTTTGGTAGACTGTTTTGATAGTCTGAAGTAGATCAACCATAACGTTTTGCTACAATATCCAAATTGGATTAAACCTATTTCATTAGAAAGATGACTCATAGAGCTTTCCGTTGATATATAGTAGATCACCCAGATCATTATGTACAAGGATTTATGATCGTTTAAAATTGGAGCAAAAATACGCCCGCCTCGGTACTTTTTCCTGCACATTTTACTGTTCACTACTATTCACGATTCGATCGGAATGTTCATAACTTGTCGCTCGGGTGTCCTTTTTGGATTATCCATATATCATTGGAAAGCTTATTTGATACTCTACGTAATGGTGGGTCATAATCTAAGACATTCTGTACGGAAAATTTATAAGTCACTCTAGAAGATTGAACCCAACACGTTTACGCACAAAATTTCAATGAAAAATTGAATCCATATCTTGCTTCTCTTTTACTTTGGAAACTAGAGAAGATTCAGAACTATTCTTGACCCAAACATTACCCTCAGCTGAATCAAGCAATCTAACGCTCAACCTCGCCAAACGATGCACTTCGCGCACTAACTCTTTCTTACCTTTCGCTGCAAGTGCTACACTACCCATGGACGACCTGCTAAGGGCATCTGCCACTACATTGGCCTTGTCCAGGTGGTACAACATGCTCATATCATAGTCCTTTAACAATTCTAACCATCGTCTCTGTCAAAGATTCAACTCTCTTTGAGTAAAAACATACTGCAAACTCTTATGATCCGTAAAGACATCAACATAAACACCGTAAAAGTAGTGTCTCTAAATTTTTAAAGCAAAAACCACTGCAGCTAATTCGAGATCATGGGTCAGGTAATTCTTCTTATTCAGTTTTAACTTCCTGGAGGCATAGGCTATAACCTTACCTTTCTGCATCAATACACAACCCAAACAAACTTTAGAGGAATCATATTACACCA
>NW_025831396.1:0-1917 GCF_002878395.1 Capsicum annuum | reverse complement strand
AAGACTTGTAATATTTTTTGGAATAAAAAAGTACTACACCTTTTTCTCACTTACTTTTTGGATCAAACACATACCTTTTGAATGTTCTTCTTCAACAATACTTGAAGAACTTGAAGAACACCAAGAACATTCAAAATAGACCCTTATACCAATAAACCCAGAATTTGATCAAATTTGAAACCCAAGCTCACTACAAATCCCCAAACACTATACCAATGATTTCAAGCTCAAAATCTAACCAAAAACTCTCTAATTTTGAGAACCCACATTAAGTTTCACTTCAACCTAAGCTCAAATAATGGTGGATGGCTCAAATAAACCCGAATTAAGCTCAACTCTTGGATTTTGACTCAAATAGTGCTAGGGAACACAAATCTAGCACTAGAAACTCAAAAGACACAAAAATATAAAATAAAAAATAAGAACAACACTAAAAACATTTGGGACTCATTTTATATTTTCGATTTTCTAATTTTTTTGTGATTTTCAAGCTAACAAATCCAAGACTAGAATCATAGAAATGATCCTAAGCTCGACTCTGAATCTAGATAATATGATCCAAACCTCGAGGACTCAAATCAAAGATGTAGAAAGTAAATATAGAAGGATAGAAAGATAGACTCAAAATTAATAACAAAAAGGACAATTTATAGGTATTTCAAACCCTAAACCTCCCTTAATGGATTATCAATAAGCACCTAACTCTTACATGACCACAAAGAAGATTACACCTCCTTTACAATCAACATTTCTAAATAAGGTTCAACAAATGATTTTCTAAGCACTCAACACTCCCATGGAGTCTCATGAATACATCATCTCATTAATAAAAAAAACTAAGTAAATAAAACCTTAAGCTATCTATTTAAAGTATTAGACAAAGTATTACATTAAGGCCCCCAAATGGCCCATGACCCACCAAAAAAATATGTCCATTGTTGGTTATTACTTAAGGGTGACGACTTGAATGACTGACCGTCACCTGCTTGACTAGCCATTTCCTTGTCGGTTACTCAGAGATAGTAGGTTGCTGCTTAGGGGTGACAGTTGTGGTGACTGATGGTTACCCACCTGACTAACCATCTCTCTGGCCGTCAACTTGAGGCAGTAAAGTTCTTCTTCACTCACTTTCTTGGCGGTTCATGAAATGGCTGGTTAGTCTCTTGATGAATCTTCTCATGGCCTTCTTCTTTAGTTTGTTGGGTCTTTTGGCTATCCAAAATATATCCCAAGCTCTAAGTAATTATCCACACATGGGATTGTCCATTTAGGAGCTTAAAAAAGGTCCTCCAAGTGAAATATTGAGCTCTTTGGTCGATCATGGCTCGAACCTCCTTTTTAGCCTAAAAAAATAGGTTCAAAAGCTTTCATGGCCATTTGGATTGCATCAATCCTTGTGTGGTAGGTGTTGTGTTTCTCATGTATTGTGTGTTAATCTTGTTGTTGCTTCTCTCATGTATTGACAATGAGTTTGAAGTAGATTTATCCAAAAAGATGTTATGGATGCTTCTCTCATGTATTGACATTGAGTTTGAAGTAGATTTATCCAAACTAATATTGTGGTTGTTGATATTGTGACAACTTTAAGAAAATTTCCCTTCTATTGTTCTTTATGAAAATAGTATGCACTTGTATGAAAATTTCCCTACTATTTTTATGAAAACAGTATGTATTTATTTCCCACATTATGATTCCCATATGAAAATTTTCCTACTATTTTTATAAAAACAATATATATATATATATATATATATATATATATACACTTCCCATATTGTGCTGCATATGCATATGGATTTTCCACATTGTCCCTTGTATGAAATCGTGTTGATTCCTTCCCCTTCTATTAACTGTTGATGTTGTTGTAGTAAAAGTGTAAAATAATGAGTTACACTTTAATATATGAAATGAATGGTC
>NW_025831395.1:0-1101 GCF_002878395.1 Capsicum annuum | reverse complement strand
ACTGCGTTTCAATAACAAGAAAATTGAGGGGATTGGGGTTAAAGTCTCATTAATCAAGTAGTGCTCCCCTGGAGATATATTGATCAAATAGAGACATATTGATTGTGCTTGTTCATTAAAGCATTTGTGACCGAAACAACTAAATAGTGTATAAAAAGAAGGTAGTGTATGAAGATGAAAACTCTTAATGAAAGCATTAAAATAGGAGAAAAGAAAAACGGTTAGAGCGATTTGGGGTGAATTGATATCAATAATTAAGGATAACTATATTTAAGGAGGAATTTTTGTATATTAGTTGTATTAAATCTTTATTTTCCTTTTCAGTAATTATTTTTTATATTTTTTTTTTAAAAAATATTTTTATATTTTATTTTTTTATAAAATTTACTACAATTTTAAAAAATAAAAGTTATGCTATAAGTTGTAATTTTCTATCTAATAATTGTTATATACATTGTTTTTCCCTTTCTATAACAGCAGACCAAAAGTTTGTAACCTTACACCATTTAACTTTTAACTTCCCTATAAATGCTTTTACATAGTATGGGGCCTAGATAATTTTTTTTATTCAATACAGGCACTGGTCAGTCACCGACGTTGGGTGGCCATATTCTCTCTCTCATATTTGTTGAAAGTAGCATACTTAAGATTATAGTTATAATAAATAACAATATTTTTATAAAATTACAGTTTATAGTAAGAGTAACATTATTTTACTCATTAACTAGGCAAGCGCATGTTTTAATCTTACTAATTTACATTTTCCTATTTTCACTCCATTATTTCACCTCCCCCAAATATAGTCATATCTTTTACCCTTTTTTTTCATCTTATTTTTTTTAACATTTTATTTTTTTTCACTTTATTTTCTCTCTTTTATTTCTCTACTTTTTTTGTCCTTTTTTATATTTGAAGATAATTATCCCCATGATCTTCAAGATTTCAAACTAAAACATCATTACTGTATTTCACTCTCTTATATCTCTACCTTTTTTTTTGTTAGTTTTTTTCATCTTATTTTTTTATCATTTTATTTTTTATTTTGATTTCTTTTTCTTTTTCATTTTTTTCTTTCCACTTTATTTTCTCTCTTCTATTTCT
>NW_025831394.1:0-1590 GCF_002878395.1 Capsicum annuum | reverse complement strand
GATACTTAAAGATTTATGGATGAGATGGAAATGATATTCAGGGTGATACATGCCACTAACTCTGAAGGTATGAAGTTTTCCATATGTTAGTTGAAGGATGTGGCATATTAGTAGTATGAAGAGTAGGACAGTTGAGAGAGAATAGTGCTGAGCTGGCTGAGTGGGGTAAGTTTTTAGGTGACTTTCTTGATTATTTCTTTCCTCAAGAGTTGAGAGATTTTTAGTTGAGTTTTTAAACCTGAAATAGGGAAAGATGACTGTGAAAGACTATGCTTTGAAATTCTATCAGTTGTCTCGTTATGCTTCAGAAATTATGTGTAGCATGAAGGATAGAATAAAGAAGTTTGCTTCAGGTTGTCTCAAGACTTGGTTTTAGAGTTCAAGGCTTCTATGTTGAACAATGATATGGATATTTCTAGGTTTATGGTCTACATGCAATAAGTTGAGAATGAAAAAAAAAACAGGTAGCAATGGAAGAGATGTAGAATAAAAAGTTTAGGTATCAGAGCAGGGTGGAGGCCATCAAAATAGGGGTAAAGATGGGAGGCAATGGAGCAAGATGAGGACTTAGGGAAATTTTAGTTCATATTCTACGGCTAGTGCTCCTTATCCTAAGTCGTCTGGTGATCATCGATTTTATACTAACAATGGGTTTAAGTCATAAGGTTCCTAGTCTCAAGACAGTTGAGCTTAGTCATCCCCATCTTATCCTCCTTATCACTTTTATAGACAGATGCACCATGGTTATTGTGAAGAGGGAAGGAATTTGTGTTTCAAATATATTCAGCCTGGTTATCTTCATAGGAACTATCCTTCAGCTAATGTTGCTACTGGAGCTAATAATGTTTCGATGACTACTTCTTCAGCTCCTATGCCAAAAGGCACTACTTTTAGTACTGACACTATTAAAAATCATCTTTATTCTCTTATGACCCTTTAGGAATCTGAGGCATCTCCAGATGATACAACTTTTCTCTTATGATGTACATTGTTTGCTTGATCCGGGGTCTATCCTTTCCTATGAGACCCCCTATATGGCTGTTTATTTTGATTTTGCTCCCCAAAGTATTTCGAATCCTATTTTTGTGTCTATCTTGGTGGGTGATTATGTTGTGGCTAAAAAGGTTTATTGGGGTTGCGTGGTGTCTATATTTCATAGGGATACCTTAGTGGACCTGATAGTATTGGATATAATGGAAGTTGATGTGATCTTAGGGATGGATTGACTTCATTCGTGCTACGCTTCCTTGGATTATAGGACCAGAAAGGTCAGTTTCCAATTTCCTAATAAAATAGTACTTGAATGGGAAGCAAGTTCCTTATTTACCAAAGGAAGGTTTAGCTCTTATATTAGAGTCCAAAAATTGATTTCCAAGGGGTGTCTATACCATTTGGTTGGGTTAAGAATTCAAATTCGGAGGGGCCCATTTCGTAATCAGCCTCTATGGTCAATGAGTTTCCCCGCATTTTTCTTGATGATCTTCCTGGTTTTCCTCCCAATAAGAAAATAGACTTTAGGATTGATATTCTATGGGATACCGATCCTATTTTTATTTCTCCTTATAGAATAGCTTTAACTAGGTTGAAAGA
>NW_025831393.1:0-1209 GCF_002878395.1 Capsicum annuum | reverse complement strand
CGTGTATGGGTTTTCTCTATTTGAAGAAAAAAGTCTATTTGTTATATAAAAGGAATGCAAAAGCCGACATAATTGAGCTAAAAAAGAAACCATAACCGTCTATAAAAAGAAAAATAAAACTCCTATTTGTATGAGTTTTAGCTTAATTGGAGTCATAAATAATTTATGGAAAAAAAATATAATCTAGCATATTTAGATTTTTTTATTTTTTTTTTGAAGTAAAATATTTTGTACCTTTATAAATTAAGTACAAGTACCCTTCCTTTATACAATAATACAATAACATCTACAATAAACATATATAGTAAAACTTTATTTATTTTTGGTCTTAGATTAATTATTCTTTATTGTTTGATTTGAAATTCTTTTACTTCATGAAATATAATTTATAATATTTGATTCACTTTGTAGGTGCATTATTTTGTAGGCATCTTGAAGATGGATTATGAAAAAAATTAAAATATCAATGATTTCTTTGCAATATAATTTTTCGGCAACAGGTGAAGCATCACATAACACGAGTTTTGTTCTGAAATTATGTTTTAGGTTAATCTTCAAAGATATAAAAACTAGTGAAAAAATTATAGCAGATTCAGGCCAAGTTAATATAGAACTCCATACTTGGATGAGCTCTAGGATCAGTGGAAATTTTGTTGAGCAAGTATTGCCAAGTTCGGTATGGCTATGGAGGCGATGGAAGCGGTTGGAGAGATTTTCTTACATAAACTTTGTTGAGCATCCTTTAACATCCAGGCTCAAAATATGATAGCATTTCGCCTTGCTTAATGTGCATTTTAATCTTGTCATCAAGGCTCTAAGATATTCAGAGTCTCTTCATACAATTGATATTTCACTTTGACTTGATATTAAATGTATAAATTTGATTATGAGATTATGTGGTTTATTCAGAGACTTTTTCGATACTGCATTAAATTTTCGGTTTGCCAATAGATGAGCATTCTCCGCCAAGTGCTTGTTTCTTCATTAAACGTGAATCTTTGTCAATTCTAAGTCAATATTCTTGGTTATGTCTACTCTTACTCTTGTGAAGTGCTACTATCTTGAACAAGTAATTTCTTGCACCTTTTAGATATTTTGTCATCCCCAAAGACAACGCTAATATTCTTGGAAAACTATAGTTCCAAGTATTCTCTTTGCAATATGTTAGTGAAAAATCAACCCCCATAAAATAGTTAAAAAGTACATCAT
>NW_025831392.1:0-1387 GCF_002878395.1 Capsicum annuum | reverse complement strand
AGAAAGCTTCTAACATTCTTGGGACAATTTCAAGCTAGGAAAAAAAAGTACGGGGTATTACAGTAATAAAGAAAAATATGAAACGTAAAACCTTGATTTGATTGTGGGATCGTGATGATGTTGTTGTGTGTCTGGAGGGTAGGAGAGGGTCGTTGTACATTTAAGAAAAAATAAATTTATTTTCTTAACATAATATGATAATTTGTTCGAACAAAATGTTACAATTTAAAGTGATTCCGCGCATTGCGCGGGTACATATACTAGTCAATATATAAAATAATCTTTTTTTCATTTTACTTCTCCTTAGTTTCATTTTACTTGGACCAATATCATAAATAATTATTTTAATTTAGTTATTTAATTTATAAAATTAAATATTTTAATATATATATATATATATTATTCTTAGTATTAAATAACTATATAAAGTAATAATAATCAAATTTAAATTTTAAAGCATCATTAATAAGATTAATTTGATAAAATGCAACTTTAATAAAGTTAATTTAGTAAATTTGGTAAAATATACATCTAATAAAAAATTTCTTAAGAATTGTGTCAACTCAATAGAACCAAGTAAAACGAAACAAAAAAAATACTCATTTTTTTCATCATAAAAAATATTCATCTACGGAAAAGCTTTTGCTTGCTAAATTGCATCCACTTACCAGCTATGTATAGACGTATGAGTCATTTTGTGTGAGGTATAAAGAATAAAATAGTCTCAAAATAAAATGAAGAATTATTCTATTTCATATTTGGTGTGAGATATTAGTCAGTATCGAAATTATTTATCCCACCATTTATATCATAATAACGGAATAAGTTATTTCAGATATATGATGGAATAATTAATTCCGAAATAACTATCCAAAATAACTCTTTTCCAACCAAACGAATATAGGGATATTTATGCATGATTAAATTGTTTTGCTCATGAGGAAGTTATTTTACATACAAAGAGATTGTTTGGTCTATGTATAGACTAGACAGTATGCTCTAGGGATATTTATGCATGAGTAAATTGTTTTAAATGAATCATCAGCTTTAAAAAATATTGCACATAGACATGATCAATCTCATAATATGTATGATTATGAGCATAAAATTTTTAGTAAATATGAATTCAACATATCAATATATTTTGAAAAAAGACATAAAAACTCCCTTAAATTTATCAGATAAATTTACTTTAGATCTTTAACTCTACGAGCATTTAAATACCCCTTAAACAAATTTTAAGTGAATTAAATACCATCCTAAGATAACAATATCACTCTCATAATGTGGGTGCATTATACATGCACCACGTTATGGTCTTGTAAGTGCCACATCATTGTCGCATCATTAGTGTTTTAATTATTTTTTATTTCTTTTAAATTATTCA
>NW_025831391.1:0-4471 GCF_002878395.1 Capsicum annuum | reverse complement strand
ATTCAAGGGTTCCTTCCACCCTTGGATTCCAAGAAACTCATTTAATGCTCATGTAGAGTGATTTCATGATTTGCATAATTTAAATTAAAGTGTATTCATGATTTATTGCAAGATTTATGTAGAGTTAATTGATATGTGTACTTTATCATGTGAATTCATGTTGAAAGTCTTAGAATTATGCAATTGGAATTGAATCATGATGCCTACATGTTGTTTTAGTATTATGTACATATATTATGCCCCACAAGTGTTTGATGAATTTTCCATGTGAGTAGAATAGTGAAATTATATCATGTTAGCATATATGCAAGTTCATGTCATGCAAGTGTTTTATTGAATGCCAATGAATGATTGATGACTAAGTAGTAATTAAATTATCTCAAGATTTTTCCATGTCTTTTAAGTTTATGCTATCGAATCCTGAGGGTATTTAATACCCGATAATTTAGCTGCTTGTCTAGAGCCATGGCTAGTCACAGAATAGAATTAGTCATATTCGATCAGTAGAATTCAGTCAGTTAAATGACTGAATTTAGTAGTATTCCATCAGTCCATGGAACTCAATGAACTCAGTACAGTTCAGTTATACAATACAATCTGTAATAGTTCAGTCTATCCTTGTACAGTTTAGAATTTAGTCCAGTGTCAATTCAGTTGGGAGTAAGATTCAACACCGAGTGAACCCAAAGATGGGGATTCACCTGCCAGTAGAGGGTGAAATCCTTAGAAGAATTCCTTTTATTCTAGAACTATGTAGCCAGTGTAGGTTGAGACATTAACCTTCCAGTTAAGGGTTGATGAGTTAATCTACCTTAAAGTTGAGTGTAGCACCGTTCTCTTTCAGAATACCTACTAGATGAGGGTGACTCAACATTTATCCTTACACATGGCATGGTATTGATACCCTTCCAACTAGGGTTATAGGCTGGACCCCAAATCAGTTAGAGAAGGGGAATGTCAGTTAGATGATTATTTCCTACATTCTCAATTTTAGACTTAGTCTTAGTATGAAACTCAGTTCAGTTCTACAGATTCAGGACTGCCAGGCACAGTCACTCAGCTCAATGTGGGACTTGTTATAATTCCAGTGAATTGAGACTATCATATACAGTCATTCAGTTACCAATAATCTAGTATTCGGTGTTATTATGATCTCAGTATAGTTTTCATATTCATACATGTACTCTCTTTCAGTTGTACTCATGTTATTCAGTTGTTATTGTTCATGCATGTGACCCCATGTATTTAAGCCTACCTCACTGAGCATACTAGTATATTCAAAGTACTGATGCATGCATTTCTTTTTCTCTATGATGTCTAATATCATAGTTTCAGATGTACGAGCTCTAGAGCACCCTTAGTAGTTTAGATTTTCAGCATTCAGCATAGTGGTGAGTCCTCATAGTTTGATGACATGGTTTTTTTTAGTATTTCAGTATTATTTTTAGTATTTTGAACTAGTTGGGTAATTGTCCCATCAACTCTATAATTTAGATAGTTTAGAGGCTTTTTAGACTAGAGTACTCGCAGACAGTTGTTCAGTTTTTCAGTACTTATATTCAACTTTGGTTTTTTTGATTGTCCCTTCTTTTAGTATTCATGTTGCGCGAGTGAGCATGAGCTCTAATTAAACTCTCAGTCTAATCCTTTCTCTTAAATTTATAGAAAAATTCCTCCAAAGAGGACTAAGAGAAGAGGAATAGGATATTAGCAAGAACCCCAGCCCATCCAGCTAGATCCACTAGACAAACACGTCTCTCACGCTGAGTTCATAGCAGCCTTCACCACCCTAGCTCATTCTGTGGCAGCCCAGAATGAACGCCTAGTTGCCATTCCAGCTAACCTAGTTACCAACACTACTACTAACAGGATTTGAGACTTCACCAAATGAACCCTCCATCGTTTACCGGGTCTAAGTCAGGTGAGGACCCTCAGGAATTTCTTGATCAGGTGTAGAAGGTTACTGATATTCTAGGGGTGACTATTGTTAAGAGTATTGAGATGGTTGCATATCAATTGTAGAATGTGGCTCTCTCATGGTTTAAATAGTGGAAGGAAGAGAGGTCCATAGATGCAGGGCCCACAGAGTGAGAGGAGTTGGTCATTGCTTTTTTGGATAGGTTCTTCCCACTAGAGTTGTAAGAAGAGAAGGTTCTAGAATTTATTAATGTAAAGCAGGGAAATATGACAATGAAATAGTATTCTCTTAAGTTTACTCAATTAGCTAGATATGCTCATCATGTGGTGGCAGATAGTAAATCTCGAATGAGTAAGTTTGTGTCAGGGGTGTCTAGCAGCGTGGTCAAGGAGTGTAGGACCACAATGCTTATTAAGGAGATGGAGATATCCAGGCTCATGGTCCATGCTTAGCAAATAGAAGAGGCCAAGAATAAAGAGAAGGAGAGGAACAGCAAAAGAGTGAGAACAGGTAGTTTCAACTTTGCTTAGCCTAAGTCAGAGGTGCGAATCGTTCTCAGTTCAGCCCAAAATATTTATTCCCAGCTCCTTTCTTAGCCAATGCTCTTGTGCCAAAATTTAGAGACGGAAATAGAGATAGGGCATTAGGACCTAAACCCCAGGGTAGTGTTAGCAGTGCCCGAACAAATCCTCTTTGTCAAAAGTATGGTAGAAACCACCATAGTATCTGTAGAACGGGTAGCGATGTGCATTTTGGGTGTGGCAAGCCAGGACACAGAGTCATAGATTGTCCCCAGTCAGGTTCACAAGGTCTGAATAACTATCCCCCAGCTCAGTCCAACAACCCGAATCAGCAGGGTGCCGCTTCCAGTGGCAATAGTATTGTAACACCCCGATTTTCTAGAACTAAAATGCCACACATTTCTTATGATCCCAAAGGTCCACAAGATAACCCTTTTCTAATATCTGTACCTGAGCACTACATAATATACTGAAACAAATATAGAAAACTGGCAGAAATTTTCCATAAGGTTCAAATGTCTAAAAATACTCAATACTAAAAATTTGATACTAATACATCTATCTGAAAAGCCTCTAACTATCTGAACTGTGGAGTTGAATTGACGCGTCCCCAACTTACTTTGTCTACTAAAAATAAATTGAGTCCAATGCCATAACAAAATAAGGATCATCCTCGAATAGAGAGGACTAACTGCTACGTCAACTACTATTAACTAAGTTTGGACTACTACGGGTTCTCTAGATCTTATGCTTTTGAACCTATGGTAAAAGACACCATAACGCAAGAGAAAATTTTCTGTCAGTACTTTGAATATACTGGTATACTAGATGAGGTAAGGCTAAATGCAAGGACTTATGCATGAACATATCTTAACTGAATAACATGAGAGTGCTTAATGAGGACGTATGCATGAATGCACAAACCATAACTGAAATCATCGTGACTATGAATACTGATACTCGGATACTGCTTTACTGACATCTGAACTCACTACTAATACTGAGATACAGAATAACTGAATCTTCTGATATTAATAACTGAGTACTAAAGTTGTGATCAATTCTCTCTAGCGTTTGATCTCTAAAACTGATGATACTGAATCTACTCATATCAATGACTGAGTTCTAAATTTTCTACTATCAACTAACTAAATAAGTGATCAAACCTTTCTAACAGATGATCTCTGAATCTACTAATAATGATAAAGAATGATTGTATCTGAGATCATACCTATTTGGCGAAAGATCTCTGAATCTTTTAATAATAGAAATAATGAACTGAGTTTGAGATCAAGCCTATCTAACGGGTGATCTTTGGCTCTATTAGTACTGATACTGATTAACTTTATGTGAGACTAGGCCTATCTAGTAGGTGGTCTATGAATCTATTGAATTATCTAAGTATCTTACTGAGATGGGTAACTGTAGCTGACAGTTTTGATTTTTGAGTTCTACTCTAAAGACTGACACTTAAACTGCAACTGTAGGAGTTCTCACTTAAATGCCATGCCCCAAATCTAATATAGTAGGTTCCAACCAATAACCCTAGCTAGAAGGGTGTCAATATCATGCCATGGTTAAATTCCTCCGCTATGGTCAAGCCCCTCTAATGGGTGACCCTAAACAGGAAGTCAAGCCTTAGGCAATATGATATCAAGACTTAATCTAATGGGTGACTCCTGGTCCTACGCTGTCTATGCAATTTGGAGTTCAAGGACTATTACTAATGACTCTGGCTCTTTAATGGAGAAGCTGTCATCCCAGCATTTGCTCAGTGCTAATTCTTACTCCCAAATAAAAGAAACTAAACTGACTCTTGGACTGTACTAGACTAAACTAAATTTATTACTGATTATCATACTTGAATGATCTGAATGATTTTACTTGATTTTGTTATCTGATGAAATACTTCTAAATCCCATTATCTTACTTGATGATACTAAGTTCTGAATTGATTACTTGAATTCTACTGAGGTCTAAAACTGAATTCTTGAATATTACTAAGATCTGAGATGCGTACTGAACTGAATTT
>NW_025831390.1:0-1223 GCF_002878395.1 Capsicum annuum | reverse complement strand
CCTCGAATGTCTCTTGATAGGATAAAAACACTGATCAACTGACCTTCCTAAGGGACGCAAACATCTGAGACATCGGCACGATTGGAATTACAGTTTCCTAGTCCTCATACTGAACATGCATATCTAACGCATAAATATTTAGCTGAACTAACTCTGAAATGTATGAATGCGTATGCAACAATAGCCAGTTCAAGGCTCGTAATAAGAACTTGAGCATGAACTAGATGTGTTTAAAACATGGAAACTTTAAGAAGCCACGAGGTATCTCCCCCTTGGGACTCTATGTTCCTCTACAACACTTATTTCACAGGGTTACTAAGACTGTGCACGGGGCACCTATGAATTAGCTAATATGCATGACGCACGAATAAAGGTATACTCATAACTACTGAGATGCTCCATATGGAAATGATTTCATTCCTAAGATCCTTGGATAACATGATGAAATAATAAATGAGAAGGTACACTATACGATTCTGATTGACTGAGCTGGAATACTTGGAAAACAAAGATCGTTTAGTAGAAGTTTACGAATTGAAGCATAACTAGCTTCCATAATCTGAAACATATACACCACAATCCCTCAAGATAACTACTTAAAACTTCAACTAACCACAATATACATGAAAGCTTAATCTCAATCTTACTTCACATTACCACTTAGCTTAAAATAAGCATACACCATCTAGAGTTTCAACGCTTTCAGCTCAACTTCGGAATTTCAATCTTAGAGTCTAACGCTCAATTCAATTTTTTCTCATCCTTAACAGACCACACTATCTCTGTCATCGCTTATTAAAATCACTCTTGTAAACTTATATTTCTAAACCATAAGAATCAAAATCACATCTAAGAAGCTCAACCATTATAGTCATACACTAATCCTCGAAATTAAAGCAGTCCCATAATATCTTGGGTGAACTTTCTCATCATAAACATAACATCAAACTTAATCACGAATCAACCAAACTTAGGCTCTTATATACACTATTCAAGCCTACTTGATCACTTCCTAACAACTAATACCATTAATCAAGAAATCATCACAGTCACCTTTACGATCACCAATCATTCAAACTTAACTTTTAGCACACAATATAACTTAAAACTTTTTGCACGAAATTTCCACTTAGAAACTATAAAACAATCCTCAACAAATGCTAGCCCATTTAAACTTCATAACAATAATAATTGGTCATAATCATATAGCTTATCTTATTCAC
>NW_025831389.1:0-1761 GCF_002878395.1 Capsicum annuum | reverse complement strand
ACGTGATGATTATTCTAGAGCTTTAATTAAGTATTGTTTTAATTACATTTTATATTGGTTGGTGTATCATATTTCAGTATCTTACTTGAGTTGAAAGTTGTTAGCTGTTAGCTTTAATCTAATTTATTCTTTAAATAAAAAATAATTTTAATAACACATGGATGTGATTAATTGTAAAATTATATTAAGTTTTTGGATTTAGTACAAGAGCTCACAATTTGTCTAGGTCACTGCTTCTCTTCAGTTAGACAAACTTCACAAAAGTTTCATAAACAACTTATTCAAAATTCATTTCTTTCTGCCCTATTCCTTTGTTTTTTTTTTCTCTTTTCAATTTTGTTTTCTTGTCTGGTTTGTCTATGTTTGCTCAGATAGATTAATGGTTATTTTGTTGATGAAATTAAACCTCATATGAGAGATTAGTTTGCAGTGATTATTTGATTAGAATATTGTAATAGTATAATTTCAAATCATTTCATGTTCTATGTTTATTAGTAGGTTATGGGTAATTATCATACTGCTTTGAATGTTCCTTAAACTGATAATTTTCTATTGCGATCATGCATGTTTTCATCAAAGAAGAACTCTTTTTAAAATCCATTTTCTTTTATGTTGCTTACTTTAGTAAAGTGTCTTTTTTACTTTATTATTTAATTTTCTTTTGATTAATTAAGTGTTAAGAACAGACATACTCTCATGGGGTGACATCAATTCGAGTTCAATCATAGCAAGTTGAGGAGTCAACACAAAATCGAGATCAATTGGAGTAGTCTTTACCCCATCGGGGATCAAGTACATATTGGGCTATGATGACAAATACATGCTATAGCTGACTTCTTGTATGAAGCACATATATAGCTTGATTAAAAATAAAGCAAACTCGATACTCCTGTCTTTTTAAATTTTGTACGTCACCTTTTAAACGTCTCAAAGACTTGACAACTCTTACTACTATATAGTAACAATGATACAAGGCAGCCCACAAAGGACACAAAACAGTCCACAAACGTCACATAACAGTCCATAAAGAACAAGACACAAAACGACAACAAAAAGAGAAGCACAAAACACAAATGATTTTCAATATATTAAAGGATAGATGATTAGACAAATGCTTTCATAAACTCTAGAAACCCTAAGATGTATCAAATCTAAGGACCTCTAACACCTACATAAAAATCATAGAAACCTTATGGTGACACAAGAGGGACATTACCTCCTCAAGAACCAACGTTTTAAGCCAAGATGCAACTCAAGTGAATCCACACTTGAATTAGCCCTCATTTCAGTTTTGGCTTTTTCCAGCCTTATAACTAAGGTGTTTCACTCTCAAAACCTAGAGAGAATTAGGTGTTACAATATTTCAAAGTCTTCCATCAATAAACAACTAAGTATGAAATGATCTCTAAAGGGCCTAATTATAGTTATTACAAAATGAAGACAAAATGAACCTAATGCCCTTAATGAAAGGAGATCCTATGGAGTGTAAGGAAAGGGCACAAAATGATCAAAACACCCTTAAGTAGAGTGGCATTTTTGGAGTGTTTTAAGGCTCTTCAATGCTCCAAAAATCGTGAACCATTATGTGTTGTCCAAAATCGTGAGTTCTCAAGTCTTTAATACTCCAAGAAAGCTTCCACACATGGCCTTGCTTAATGGCATGATCAAAACCGGTCCTCCATACTTGTTCTTGTATACTCGAGGTGACCAAGTATTGAGTCTCTATGTGTTGGCCTCCAAAGATGTCATCAAAAGCTAAGT
>NW_025831388.1:0-2152 GCF_002878395.1 Capsicum annuum | reverse complement strand
CCAGGCTCTAAGTCTCAGGGCAGTGTCAGCAATGCCTGAATTAATCCTCTTTGTCAGACTTGAGGTAAGAACCCCAAGGGTGCTTGCAGAGCTGGCAGCGATGTCTGTTTTGGTTGTGGTAAGCCAGGCCACAGAGTTAGAGACTTCCCTCAGTTAGGTTATTAGAGTCATCTTCGCTTCTCAGCTCAGTTTGGTCGCCCGAATCAGTAGGGTGCCACCACCCGTGCTACTAGTAGGAAACACCCAAATAGACTATATGCTCTTCAAACTCAAAAAGATTAGGAAAATTCTCCTGATATAATTACTGGTATGTTATAGATCTTTCATGTGCATATTTATGCTTTGCTAGATCCAGAAGCTTCTTTGTCTTTTATTACTCCTTATATAGCAGTTGATTTCAGAATCAGTTCCGAAATTCTAGCAGAGCCCTTCTCAGTCTCTACCCCAGTGGGCAAAACCATCATAGCCCGACGGGTATACAGGAACTGCCCGGTTATGATATTTCAGAAAGTCACTTCAGCAGACTTAGTCTAATTAGAGACGACTGATTTTGATATCATTCTAGGCTTGGATTGGCTTTATTCCTGCTATGCCATAGTCGAATGCAGAAACAGAATAGTCTAGTTTCAGTTTCCAAATAAAGTCGTGCTTGAGTGAAAAGGTGGTATATCCATTTTCAGGGGTCAGCTTGTTTTCTCCCTTCGGGCAAAGAAAATGAAATCTAAAGAATGTGCCTATCATTTTGTTTGAGTTAAGGACACTAGTTCCAAAACTCCCAGCCTTGAATCAGTCCCAGTAGTGAATGAATATTTAGATGTCTTTCCTAAAGATCTTCCAAGAATTTCTTTCAAAAGGGAAATAGACTTCGGCATTGATCTTCTTCCAGATACTCAGCCTATCTATATTCTGCCATACAAAATGGCACCAACAGAACTCAGAGAATTGAAAGAACAGTTGAAGGATCTCTTAGATAAGGGATTCATCAGATCCAGCATTTCCCCGTGGGGCATACCAGTTTTATTCGTGCACAAAAAAGACGGTTCCCTCAGAATGTTTATTGATTACCATCAACTCAATAAGGTCATGGTCAAGAACAAGTATCTTTTTCCCATAATCGATGACTTATTTGACAAACTTCAGGGTGCCAGCTATTTCTCTAAGATAGACCTAAAATCCAGCTATCATCAGCTCAGAGTTAGAGAAAGTGACATTCCAAAAATAGCTTTCCATACTCGGTATGGTCACTTTGAATTCTTAGTCATGTCATTTGTTCTTACCAATTCCCCAGCAACTTTCATGGACTTGATGAACCACGTGTTCAAGCAGTACTTGGACATGTTCGTCATAGTCTTCATAGATGATATTCTGGTCTATCCCGCCTTCAGACTCTCAAAGATCATCAGCTATTTGCCAAATTTATTAAGTGCGAATTTTGGCTAAGGTCAGTAGCATTCCTTGGTCATATTATCTCAGCACAACCTTCCATCCTCAGATAGAAGGTCAATCTGAAAGGACCATTCAGACTTTAGAAGATATGCTAAGGGCATGTGCAATTGATTTCAAGGAAAGTTGGGATGACCGCTTGCCTTTGATTGAGTTTGCATATAACAACTATCATTCCAGTATTCAGATGGCTCCATTCGAATCTCTCTATGGTAGGAGATGAAGATCTCCAATCGGTTGGTTCAAAGTTAGTGAGGCCTTAGTTATAGGTCCTGACTTAGTATTTGACGCCTTAGAAAAAGTCCAGTTAATCAGATAAAAACTCCGGGATACTCAGAGCTGACAAAAGTCTTATGCAGATGTTCGTAGAAAAAATCTCGAGTTTGAGGTTGATGATTATGTCTATCTAAATATCTCTCCCATGAAGGGAGTGAAGAGATTTTGCAAGAAGGGAAAGCTCAGTCCGTGATATATCAGTCCCTTCAAGATTCTCAGTCATTTTGGCAAGGTAGCTTATGAGCTCGAATTGCCTTTAGATCTAGCCCCAGTTTATCCAGTCTTCCATATCTCTTTGATCAAGAAGTGTATAGGTGACCCACCAGTCGTAGTCCCTATTTAGAGCATTGATGTTCAGAACAGTCTCTCTTATAAAGAGATTCCATTCGAAATCTTAGACTATCAGACTCGTAGATTGAAGAACAAAGAAGTC
>NW_025831387.1:0-1817 GCF_002878395.1 Capsicum annuum | reverse complement strand
CCAGGGAGATTGAGGATCATCCTAGTGTCGTCCTTTTAGTTTTTTATGGCCATTTGGGTGGACAAACGGGTGAAACGATGCGAATGGAGCATTTTTGGGCTAAATCGGTATGTTATAGCCCACGGTTTTGGGTGTTGATCTGGGGTCTGGGCGTGCTGTTGTCCTAAAATCAACCTGGGTGTGCCAGGAAGGTTGGGGATCATCCCAGCATGGTTTATTTAATTTTTCGTGGCCATGTGGGTGGTCAAATGGGTAAGACAGGAATAGGGCATTTTCGGGCCAAATTGGTGTGCTATAGCCCACGGTTTTGAGGGTGGATTGAAAATATACTAGGGCGTGCCAGAGAGGTTGGGGATCATTCCAGTGTGGTCCGTTTAATTCCTTGTGGCCATTATGGTAGAAAACGGGCGAAAAGGCGAGAATGGGGCATTTTTTAGGATAAATTGGTGTGCTATAGCCCACGGTTTTGGGGGGGGGGGCCCGGGGTCCTGGCGTGTTTTTGGCCAAAAATTGACAAGGGAGTGCCAGGGAGGTTAAGGATCCTCCCAACATGGTACATTTATATCATTTCCATTTGGGTGGAGAAACGGGCGAGACAGCATGAACGGGGCATTTTTGGGCCAAATTAGTGTGTAATAGCCCACGGTTTTGGGGGTGGGCCCGGGGTTTGAGCATGCTGTGGGCTAAAAATTAATTTTGGCATGGCTGGAAAGTTCCTGATTATCCCAGTATGGTCCGTTTAATTTTTGTGGCTATTTGGGAGGACAAACAGGCAAAACAACACGAATGGGTGGTTTTCGGGCTAAATCGGTATGCTATAGCCCACGGTTTTGGGAGTGGGACAAGCATCCGGGCGTGCTGTGGGCTGAAAATTGATCGAGCGTGCCAATGAGGTTGGGGATCGTCCCAGTATGGTTCATTTATTTTTCATGGCCATTTGTGTGGACAAACGGGTGAAAAAGCATGAATGGGGCAATTTTGGTCCAAATCATTGTGCTATAGCCTACGGTTTTGGGCGTGGGCCCGGGGTTCGATCATGCTGTTGGCCAAAAATTGACCGAGAAGTGTCAGGGAGAATGGGGATCATCCCAGTATGGTCCATTTAATTTTTTGTGGCCATTTATGTGGACAAACAGGCAATACGATGCAAACTGGGCATTTTTTGGACATATCGATGTGTTATAGACCATGGTTTCGAAAGTGAGCCCGAGGTCCAGGAGTGTTGTGTGCCAAAAATTGACTGAGGCATGCTAAGGAGGTTGGGATCTTCCCAGTGTGGTCTGTTTAATTTTTCATGGCCATTTGGGTGGACAAACGGGCAAAACGCGTGAATAGAACATTTTTGGGCCAAATTGGTGTACTATAGACCACTGTTTGGGGGTGGGCCCGGGGTCCAGAATTGCTGTGTGCCGAAAATTAATCGAGGCATGCCAAGGAGGTTGGGGATCATTCCAGTATGGTCTGTTTAATTTTTCGTGGCCATTTATATGGACAAATAAGCGAAACGATGTGAACGGGGAGTTTTTGGGCTAAATCGATGTGCTATAACACACGATTTTAGGGGTGGGCTCGGGGTCCGGGCGTGTTATGGTCCCAATATGGTCCATTTAATTTTTTGTGGCCATTTGGGTGGACAAACGGGCGAAACATTGTGAATTGGGCATTTTTGGGCTAAATGCATGTGCTATAGCCCATGGTTTCTGGGGTGGGCCCAGGGATCGGGCGTGTTGTTGGTCGAAAATTGACTAGGGCATGCCAGGGAGGTTGGGGATCATCCATGTATGGTCCATTTAATTTTTCATGGCCATTTGGCTAGA
>NW_025831386.1:0-1282 GCF_002878395.1 Capsicum annuum | reverse complement strand
CATGAATCAGTCACACGTGCATCAGATATGCATGTTCAGTATAATGCTTTCAGTTTGTCATTCATAAGATCATGTTCCAGCTACTTATGTTTGGATTATTGTTTCCCTTCTCAGTCAGTTCCATTTGATGACAAATGTTCTCACGGGGGAGATATTGTAATACCCGTGCCTTTTTTCTAGCTAGAAATCATATCGAGGATGCTAGGACTCACTTTGAAAATTAAACCTATCTTTGTACACGTGGTATTTTTGAGATTTTCACTTTTTATCAAGTGGGAAATTGAGTTATCTTTCCAATGGTACTAATTTTGTCCAAATCCGACATCAGACGAGAAAGTTATAGATGTTTTACTTGGAACTGTCGAAAACGCCCAGGTATGACTTCCAAGTTGATGGACCGCCACTTTGACTGTCACAGCCAAGGCAGTTGAGCCACGTACTTGATAAGGACCGATGGACGAGTTGACGGACCGTCAAAGTTGTAACGGACCGTCATCCAGGTCGTCAACTCTTATCCAGTGAACCCCATTTCTGGTCCACGTCTGACGAGATAAGTGATGGACCGTCAAGTGTCTAACGAACCTTCAGTTGGACTGTCACATGCCACGTTCAGTTTATTTTTAGGTCATTTTAACATGGGTATTTTGGTCACTTATCACTCTCCTACATATAACCAGATAAGTTTGAATTGAGCCATTATACTCATTATTATTTCACAAATAAAAACTAGGGTTTCTCTCTAAATTTAATCTCCAAGAACAAGACCTAATCTTCTTCAAAAACATCAAGAACCTTGAGTCACGTATGCGTAGTGTTCATCTATGGACCTCTTTCGTTCATAGAGTTTAAGAAACATGCTTTTAAATGAGAAACTTTGATTTCCTTGTTGTTATGTGATGTTGTTCATGTTAATGATCATTGTTTAAGCTTTAAGATATTAATATAAGTTGACTTCCATGATGTATGCATGCTTGCAGTTAAAACCCATGAATTTGGGTGGTTCAAGATGATTAAAATTGTTGAGAAAACCTATGCCCCAAAGTGTGCATACAACGTGTCTGTTAAAATGCCTAGAATGCTAAAAATCATGTTGCCATGACCCCATATTATTTAAATGACAAGCTATCTCAACTCTTAAAATGATTCCACATGAACTTCCATGTTATTGATATGTGTTGCTAGTATGATTATGCAATGAACATGATATTAAGGATGTGCAAGCACTTCCATGTGGAATGCAATCCTTCCCATGCAATACATTGTTGATAACCATGCTTAGTAT
>NW_025831385.1:0-3798 GCF_002878395.1 Capsicum annuum | reverse complement strand
CTTCTATTCAAAAATATTCCTCCATATCGAGCGAGAAGAAATAATATAGTCAGTAACCTCAACCCGCTGACCCATTGAATGAAAATATATCTCATGCTGAATTTCAGGAAGACTTTTAGGTGCTAGCCCAAGCTGTTACTGCAAATGTTTAGGCCAACCCGGCCCTGGCTCCATAGCTGTAGGGAGGTGATTCAGCTGCTGCCAGGATCTCTGACTTCATGCGGATGAATCCACTAGAATGGGTCCAAGTCTAATGAGGATCCACAGTTGTTTTTAGAGGAGGTGCGGAAGATTACTCAGGTGATGCATGTACCTAAGGAACATAGTATAGAGTTGGCTGCATATAGTTTAAAAGACCTTGCTTATGACTGGGTTTTTTCTTGGAGGAAAGGTAGATGTGAGGGAGCTATTTCTATAACTTGGTAAAAGTTCCAAGATGTATTCCTGGATAAGTTTTTCCCTTTGGAGATGTGAGAGGCGATGGTGGAAGATTTTATGAACCTGCGACAGGGCTCTATGACTATTAGGGAGTACTGTCTAAAGTTGAATCAGTTGTCCATGTATGCTCCTAACTTAGTGGATGATAATCGGGCTAGTATGAGTAAGTTGGTAACTGGAGTGTCTAGTTATGTGGTTAAGGAGTGTAGGTCTTTTATGCTGAATAGTGAGATGAATCTTTCTAAGCTGATGACTCATGCCCTACAGATTGAGGCAGGCAAGATTAAGGAGAGAGATAGAATGGAAGGGAATAAGAGAGCTAGGTCCGAGCAGCACGGACAGGGTCAGAGTAGATCGTAGGGAGGGAGTCGCCCTCAGTATCAAGATCATTCGTCTATGTCAGCACCGTCATCTGCTAATGCTCTCATGCCTATAGGTAGGTAGGATCAAGGTAGCAGGTCATATACATCCAGGTCCCAGTATAGTACTGGCAGTATGCCAAATCGTCCCCTGTTTCCTAAGTGTGGTAGGGCTCATTCGGGTGAGTGTTGGGGTGAGAAGAGGGGTTGTTTTTGTTATGGTGACATAGGTTACAAAGTTAGAGATTATCCACCAGATGGGAAAGGGTGTCGTGACTATTACCCTCAGACCCAGACTTAGACTATTAGTGCCCCAGTTCCAGTGACTCGCCTAGCCCCAGCTCAGGGCGCCTCTTCTAAGAATGCTGGCGGGCAGCACCAGAATAGAATCTATGCTTTACCGTCCCTCCAGGAGTAGGAGGAATCTCCCGATGTTGTTACTGGTATGCATCGTATATTTTAGTTTGATGTGTATGCTTTGTTAGATCCTGGATCCAGTTTTTTATATGTTCACCTTTGATTGCTGTGAATTTTGAAATAAGTCCTGAGATTATTCCTGAGCCTATCCTAGTTTCTACCCTAGTGGGTGATTTGATTGTTGCCCAGAAAGTGTATAAAAACTGTTCTGTTACCTTCTTCATAGAGTTTGTTGGCTGATCTGATTAAGTTAGACATGGTATATTTTGATGTGATTTTGGGTATGGACTAGCTGTATTCTTCTTATGCCTCTGTTGATTGTCGAACTTGAGTGGTCAAGTTTCAGTTTTCAAGTGCATCCGTGTTTGAGTGGTCTGGGAATTCTGTGTCACCCAAGAGTCATTTTATCTCTTACCTTAAAGCTAGGAAACTTATTTCCAAGGAGTGTATTTACCATTTGGTTAAAGTTAAAGACACTAAGTATGAGACTCCAACACTCCAGTTTGTTAACGTCGTCAATGAGTTTTCTGATGTCTTTTTGGATGATCTCCCAGGGATACCTCCTGATAGAGAGATAGAGTTCGGGATTGATCTGCTTACTGATACTCAGCCCATTTTTATTCCTTCTTACCGTATGGCCCCTGCAGAACGTAAGAAGTTGAAAGAGCAACTCAAAGATCTACTAGATAAGGATTTCATAAGGCCCAGTGTTTCTCCTTGGGGTGCTCCTGTGTTGCTTGTGAGAAATAAAGATAGCTCTTTGCATATGTGTATTGATTACCACCAATTGAATAAAGTCACCATAAAAAATAAGTACCCCCTTCCGAGAATAGATGATTTGTTTGACCAATTGCAAGGTGTAAGTTATTTCTCAAAGATAGACCTTTGTTCCGACTATCACCAACTCAAAGTTAGGGAGTGTGACATCCCAAAAACCGCTTTTTGAACTTGTTATGGCCATTTTGAGTTTTTTGTTATGTCTTTCAGGTTAACTAATTCCCCAGCAGCTTTCATGGACCTCATGAATCGAGTGTTCAGACCATATCTAGATATGTTTGTCATAGTGTTCATCGATGATATACTGGTGTACTCCCATAGTAAGGATGAACATTCTGATCATCCCCGAACTATCCTGCAAACCCTTAAAGATGACAAGTTATTTGCCAAGTTCAGTAAGTGTGAGTTTTGTCTAAGGTGAGTTGCTTTTCTAGGTTATATCATTTCTTCCAACGGTATTAGAGTTGATCCCTAAAACATCGAAGCTATTAGAAATTGGCCTAGACCTATTTCTTTGACTGATATCCAAAGTTTCTTGGGTTTAGCTGGCTATTACTGCTATTTTATTCAGTGTTTCTCCTCTATAGCGTCTCCTATGACTCGGTTGACCCAAAAGAAAGTGAAGTTCTTATGGTACGAATCTTATGAGAAGAGTTTTCAGAAGTTGAAGACTCGACTCACTTCAGCCCCTATTTTGTCTTTCCCTGATAGTGTTGATGGTTTTGTGGTGTACTATGATGCTTCGAGAGTTGGGTTGGGTTGCGTATTGATGTAGAAAGGTAAGGTGATAGCTTATGCTTCTAGACAGTTGAAACCCCATGAGAAAAATTACCCCACCTATGACCTTGAGTTGGCTGCTATTGTGTTTGCTTTGATAATCTGGAGACACTATTTGTATGGTTTTCACTGATCATAAGAGTCTGCAGTATGTGTTTACCCAGAGAGAATTTAACCTTAGGCAGAGACGATGGTTAGAATTGTTAAAGGACTATGATATGAGTGTGTTGTACCATCGGGGCCAGGATAATATTGTGGCGGATGCCCTAAGTAGAGTGTCCATGGGTAGTGTTTCGCATGTGGTAGAAGGTAAGAAAGAGTTGGCTCGTGATGTACATCGTTTGGCTAGATTGAGGGTTAGGTTGTTTGACTCTGCTGAAGGTAGTATAGGGGTTCAGAGTAGTTCCAAATCCTCCTTGGTTTCGATATTCTATTCATCCTGGTGCCACCAAGATGTACCGAGACTTACGGGAAATCTATTGGTGGAGTGGCATAAAGAATGATATAGAAGCGTTTGTAGCTAAGTGTGCAACATACCAGTAGGTTAAGGTTGAACACCAAAGACCTGGTGGTATGATGTAAGAGTTTAGTATTCCCACCTAGAAGTCGGAAGAGATAAATATGGACTTTGTGATTGGTTTACCTCCTTCCTGACTCCATCTTGATTCCATTTGGGTTGTGGTTGATAGGTTGACTAAGTCTGCTCATTTCTTACCTATTTATACTTCATATACTGCTGAGGATTACGCTAGATTGTATATCCGAGAGCTAGTCAGACCGCATGGAGTTCCCTTGTCTATCATTTCGGATAGGGGTACTCAGTTCACTTCACAATTTTGGAAATCTTTTTAGAAGGGTCTTGGTACCTAAGTGCTTTTGAGTTCTGCTTTTCATCCGCAGACTGATGGTCAGGCTGAGCGGACCATCTAGACCTTAGAGGATATGTTGAGAGCTTGTGCACTTGACTTTAAGGGAAGTTAGGGTTATCACTTACCGTTGATAGAGTTTGCTTACAATAACAGTTTCCACT
>NW_025831384.1:0-1522 GCF_002878395.1 Capsicum annuum | reverse complement strand
TATTCATTCCTATTTCCTACTTCATAAATTTGTGCAAAAATTATTTGATCTTTATCATATATTTGTTTTCTAACATTATTAAAGGAAAGATTGGTTCCTTGCATCTTTGTTTTCTAACTTAGTTAAAGATAGAAATGGAGGTTTTGGGGTGTAAATCATGCTTAATTTTTTTTGTCCATCATGTGGGGATAAATGAGCTAAGTGGGGTAAAACTAAAACACCCTATGGTTTCGTCCTTACCAAATTTCTCAATTTTGAGCTTCTGGACATCATACGACTTGTGGGTACTTGTCTTATGATAGGGTATGATTTATAGGGTCTTAGTTATATATTAATCAGTATGGTTTGGTTGGTTTTTGTCCAAAGTACGAATGGATAAGACTAGTCGTATGGTAAGGTACTAGTGGTATGATGTCAATTGTATGATGCCCTATGTCTATCCTAGGTGATTCTATTCTTCCTAATGTATTGTTCTATGGAACTTTTCATATGGTTGGATATGACTTGTCCTTGGTGGTTTTATTTTGGATAGTGTTGGTGTCCAATGTGAAGCCTAGAGTGTGAGTGGTGGGTACCGCTCATATGGTATGGTACGCTTTTGGGGTGGGGGATTTTGTCGTAGCCTCATGTGGGAATTTTATACAGTTTAAGTTATGGGTATTTTAGAAATTTCCCCTCTTATCCTCTTATGAACCCATGACTTAAAAGTATATTCAAACGTTATTTACCATATTATTCTAAACTTAAACGCTCAAACACTTTCTAAACTCTCTCAAGCTCTTGGGTTAAGCAAAGGCTAAGGTTTCTCTAAAGAGGTTAATTAAGGCTCTAAACGGTGATTCTCCTTGTATTATTCGTATACAAAGGAATGTTTACCCCCTCATTGTTAGTTCAACTAAACAGATGATTTAATGTATGTTTTTTATGGAATAAGTGTGGTATAATTTTTGGTTTTGAATTATATGTTGGGGTTTTAGTTATAAATGGTTGGTTATGTTTTTCCAATTTTTCACATATGTTTTTCATGTTTTAATTGTGGTTTAAGCATGTGGTTGCATGAGAATTGTTAATTGGTACTTGTTTTTTGTTTTGGAAACACTATGCCCTCAACATATTAAATGCGTATAAGAATGCCTTAGTTATATTGTTGAACATTAATTGAAAACATTGCACGGTATAAAAAAGTAAAGGAACCCTAAATAGTTTGGATGGTTTTAAATGGTTAAATGATAAGGTCTTAGTGTTCATGGTTATGGTTTAATTTAGAGCCTTGTGTGGTACATGGGAATCCTCTAAGCAAACTTAATAAAACAAACACTTGTGGGGTACATAGTAATCCCGTAAGTAAGCTAATAATAATGGAATATATGGGGTATATAGGAATCCCCTCTTAAAAGGTTACCTAAGGACATTTCTTGCAAGCTATAGTCAGTATGACGATACCACTTCTTATAGACTTGGTTAATAATAAAAGGAATTTGTTCTTTGGTTAAGTTCTAATGGTTAAGGAATTTGTGCTTTG
>NW_025831383.1:0-1205 GCF_002878395.1 Capsicum annuum | reverse complement strand
TATTCGGTAAATACCGAATACAAAACGGTATTAATATCTTGTACCAAATTCAATCCCGAAATATTAAAATTTTATTCTCAAATACCATACCAAATACAAAATTTTTTGATTCGGTTCGGTAATTCGATTTTCGGTATTTTATGCCTAGCCCTAATAGTAACAACACCTAACTTTTTTTAATTAAAAAAAAAAAACCACTAGCAGGGATCGACCCCACGCAGTAGGTTGAAGGAAGCACCCAAGAAGAGCAAATAACACCACTGGATTATCTAAGTGCAATGTTTCATGTGGTTCAACATTAATATACGTACATAAATATAGATTATCTACCTTATATATACAACATAATTTTTTTACCGAGGGGGTTCGGGTGAATCCCATGGCGACCACGTAGGTCCGCCCCTGCGTTAATTTAATAACGTTAATTTAATAACATTTTAATAACGTTAATTTAATATACTACTATTATTATCTTTAATAACGTTAATTTAATAACATTTTATTAAAACTATAATTTTTTTATTATTAGTATAGTTTCATCTTTAATTTAATATTTAAATAAATTATATTTCGATATATTATATAACATAAATTCTCCCTCTGCTTTATAATATGTATATATACCCGCAATTTTTTCGTATGAGGCTAACCCACTTAATTAATAAATCTTCAATATTGCACTTTTTCCGCAATGACAAAAGAAATTGAATGTCATTTTCATCTTTGAGCTGAAAATAATGAAAAATAATAGTGAAAAGTCATTTAAAGATTATATTTGTGCAGTTTTGAATAGTTAAAAGCCACATTTATGCACTCTCAAAATTTAAGGTCAAAGTTATAATTTGGTGTCAAGTTTAGAATCACATTTATGTATTATGTCCTTAGATTTTAAACAGGACGCGCCCAATTTTGCGTGTTGAACACGCATTTTACCACATAGGACCGAAGGTTATATTTATGTAATTTTAAATAGTTAAAAATTATATTTTTGCACTATCAAAATTTAAGGTTAAAATTATAATTTGATGTTAAATTTAAGGCTTTATGTATTATGCCTTTCTTTTTTCACACCATCATTAAATTTTAAGTTGTAATAGTAGATAAGTCACCATTGTTACACGAAACTTTTAGATTTTTTCCAAAGATGTTAATCAAACCAAGGACATAATTATAATGGCCTGGAAACTTATATTATAGCATTTTAA
>NW_025831382.1:0-1510 GCF_002878395.1 Capsicum annuum | reverse complement strand
GACTTTACCCCCTTGATTTTCCTTCCACTAGTCGTTGTAAAGTAGTATTTTATGTGAGGAGGTATGTAGTAAATTTTTAGGTGTAGTAGTAATATCATGGAGAGGATGACCTTATGGGACATAGTTAAGTGAAATATGAGACTTAGGTTAAAATTTCTATTCGATAGTTTAGTATAGTATATGGCATGCTCCATATGATTGGCGTTGTTTGACAATAGGCTTGAAGTTTATATGTGGAGTGTAGTGGTGAGAATCTTAGCTTGATATTGATAATGCATGTTATGGGAATAAAGTTGTTGGCCTGATGTAATGTCTGAAATAGCCTAGGTTGGCAACTTGCAGAATGAGGACTGGAAAATTGTGATATATATAGATATATGTAGTCATGAATATTAGTGTTAAGAGTGATGAATCGTGGTTATGTCATTAAGAGGTTAAGGGTGTAAGTATATAATAATAAGTTGCACCCCTTCGGTAGTATAGCGTTAGGTAAGATTTTATGGTATAAGTATTGCATGTACCTAGTTCATGTTCATGGATTTTGTAGTATGGAAAAGACTAAGGAGTTTGTAACACCCCGTATTTCCATAGCATAATCTAAGTCCCAGTACATGAGTATTCATAAATAAAAATTCCAAAACACTCATTATTTTTAAATTTGGAGCCTTCCATTACTTAGAAAATTCAATTAGTTTTTCAAAAATATAAAATTCACCGAAATCCGATAATCGAGTAAGAAGTTATGGCAATTTTAGGTTTCAAACATCATCGTTTTAACCCATAGCGCATCGCGGAGACAGTCCAAATGACAATTTTAAATTTCCAATGTGACTCTGTGATGTTAACATTTCGTGGGGTAGGCCAATTTCCAGTATGGTAATTTCAGTGGGCCTCCGCGATGGTGGCGCATCGCGGAGGTAGCCAAATTGGCACTTCAAAGGATTAACGTGATAGCTCCACATTGTGGTGTTTGTCTGGTTCTCGATTGTCCCTTTTCAAGTGGCTTGGCGCGATAGTGGCGAGTCGCACCAAGGCCAAAAATTGGGATCTTCAGTTTTCAGCTTCCGTTTTTAAATTTGTTCAGGGGTATTTGGGGTTTCTTTCACAGCCCTAATAAGCCTAAAACACGAAATTTACCCCCTAAACACCCCAAGTAGTCATCATTATTTTAATTCCTTAATCAAAGATCCCTTTTTCAAGAACAAGAAACCTAGCTCTCAAATTCAAGGCCAATCCTTAAGAACTCACCTAGAACTTCAAGAAATTCACTTTCCCAGGTATGTTAGATGTTCATCCGTGGATTCCTTTCATCCATAGATTCCAAGTAACCTGTTAAAATTTCAAGTTTTGATCTTTTCAAGTTACTTGATTTTAAATTATGATTTCATCCATGAATCTCCATGTACTATTGATTTTATACCATGTTACCATAAAATTATTGTGGTTATTCAATCCTCCATCTGTTAACATTATTAGTTATTGAGTTAAACCATGAATTAATGCTATTATG
>NW_025831381.1:0-1513 GCF_002878395.1 Capsicum annuum | reverse complement strand
CCCTAAACACGAAATTCAGTTCCAAAGATCCCAAAATTACACCTTTATTCATCAAAAGTGATCAATAATTCTCCTTAGGGTTTCAAAATAAAGACCCAAGCAACTCAAGATTCAATCGGTGGGTTTTAGAAACTAATTGCATATTTGGGATCCCCAGAACGTAGGCTTCAATAAGCACCTATAATCTTCGCATATAGAGGTATGTGGGGTTATCTCAAAAATCTCATGGGCTTTAAAAATTCATGTTTTCAAAATGCGGGTTTTGAAACTATGAATACGATTATGTTTTCAACGTGTTATAATATTGATTTAGTCTTTAGGCCTAATTCCAATGGGACTTGATGTATTATATATAGATATGTATGTGTTTCATAATGATGATAAATTGAGAGCATGATTTAGATGGAACCCCTCTCTTGATATGATATTGTTTTAAGTTTTCACATGATATGAATCGTTTGAAATCATCTTGAAATGCATGTCCTGAAATGTCTTTAAAATGTCATGATTTGGATATGGGTTTTGACTTGCAAAGAGAGGGTTGTTTTGTGCATGTTGAAATATGTTGCATATGATAATTGAATGAAGAGAATGATATGATACTGATGACTTGCAAGTCGGGTATGACGATACCCTACAGAGTATAACATGTGAGGATAATAAAATAATTGGGACATCTCACATGGGGGGATTCCCTGCGGCGTACTCATATGGGGTATACCGGCTCCAAATCTTGGCAACTACTTGGATTAGAGGCTTGGCCGCCGAGCACCAGAGGCGGATTCCATATAGCCGTGGAATTACAATTGTTGGGTATTCCACCTAGCTCAATCGCATTACATTGGTATTGAAAACTTTTACATTATGCCTATGTGTTTTCAAATAATTGGATTTGAAACTGCTTTATAATGGCTCTCACCTATATTGTGTAAAAATATTATATTTCTGTTTTGATTTCTCTGCATACCAGTACTTTTGTATTGACCCCTTCCCCTCCTAGGTTCAGAGACACAGTCTAGGGGTCCAGACAACCAGTAGATTTTTTCCGACAGATCGCAGAATCAATTGGTGGTCCTTCTATAATTCGGAAGGCCTGATGTCTGCAGTTTAATTTATAATTTATTAGTTTTGGGTCTACTGGGGGCCTTGTCCTAGTTTTCAGATATACATTTGTTTTAGTCATGCAGTAGAAATTTCGCAGACGTTATAGAGATGTTGTGTTGAGATTGTGGGACATTATTCCCCATTATTACTTTCGCATGATTCTTGATCATTTTTCCGTTATATTGTGTATCTTCCGCATTTCTTTATCATATGAATTGTGTGCATGATTACCAGATAGGGGTGTTTCAGGCCTCATGGTTCAGAATACTCGTAACGGCCAGGGCCCCGGTTCGGGTCGTGACAAATAAGCTACTCAGAATACATGAAATCATCCACCTCAATCGCGTCTAAACTTAGAAGTTGCATCTTCTTCTGCACTAAAAAGGGATGGAACTAGAAAGCATCATCA
>NW_025831380.1:0-2404 GCF_002878395.1 Capsicum annuum | reverse complement strand
AATCAATGCGTTCATCAAGGGAATTAGTCTTTTCTTAGAACAAAGATTCACTTTATCTTTAAGATCAAGTAGACTTGCCTCTGATTTTATTTCCTTTTCTTCTAGGTCTGAGTCACCTATAGCCATAAGTGCACTTTCATCAACTCCATCATCATCAGATTCTTCTGTGCTTGATCCCCATGCAACCATCGTAGCAAATAATTCCTTTCTTTTGGAGTAAGATTTCTCTTTTAGCTTCAACTCTTTTTCTGCTTTTTACATTTTTTTGCTCAATTTCCTACAATGGATAATCCCTGATCGTATGATCTGTATCTTTATTCTTGAAACAACCATCTTGAGACTTATAGTTGGAATAACACCTACTACTCGTTCCTTTCTTGTTCTGGCACTTTCCTTTCTTTCCATCCAGAGTAGTACTGTCCATTGAACAATGGAGGCCTATTGATGTCTTGTCCTTCGCAGTAGATAGTAGGTAGTGCAGAAATCATCTTTGATCTTATCTTAAGGTTTATCCTTCACAAGATAACCCTCTTTGATATCACTTGTTAAGAATTCGTGCCCTACTGATTATTTTATTTTTGCCTAACTATTGCTTATCATTGGAATGGGTTAACTGACGTGTTCCAAGGAAGCAGTAAACTAGAAAGTAAAGAACACAATGATTTTTACATGGAAAACACCCGACTCAAAAGGTGTAAAAAACCACGACCTGCACCTACAGGATTTAATCTCAACTTCACTAAATAACTCTGAGCCTCAACAATTACTAATTACAAAACTCTTGTAACCAACAAATAGGAATTATAAACTCTAATTCCTTTAACTCAACGATAAGAAATTATAAACTCTAATTCCTAAATACACACATACCTCCCAAGGTATGCATTTCCAAAGTCTCTGAGTTTTCCCCAACTCGAAGACTAGCTCCTCGTTCTGTTTATAACACACTGAAACTAATATTACATCAGTAGTTCAAACACAATGAACAACTCTAAAAATAAATGCTAAAACTCTTAGCTGGATTCTATACTTAGGACCAGGCTCTTCAATGTGTTTCTTCAGTGATTGAGTAGCACTTCGTGAAGTCAATCTATCGATTGTACTTTTCTACTTTGTAATTGCGTAAGTTATTCTGACTGATGCATCAAAGAGGCATTCTTTATTTCAAACTCCTTCTTTAATCAGAACTCTTATTACATAGAGTTCTACTTCAAGTGAGACTCCTTGTTCAATTTCAACTCTTGTCTCCTTAGTGTTGTATTCAAACTTCAACTTTTTAAATCAGCTTATCTTCAAGTATTTTACTCAACCACAACTTCTTCAATTTCTTACGTGATCAGTAACTTGAGTATATCAAAATTAGACTTGCTCATTCATTCCTGACTTTAAGCAATCTTTGTCTGCATCTATCATTGAAACCTGTCTTCCTATGCTTGGACCAGCTTAAGTAACATGGTCCATTCATGTGTCAGTCATTAGAAACTTCATTTATCTAACAAAAAGTCCTTTAATTTGTATGTTTCCTATCTTATGTAGACTTCTTTAATCTGCAGAATCTTTCTCTTTCTACACATAGGGACTCTTCAGCATATGCTTAGAAGTGAAACTCCTTCTTTCCATAGGATACCTTTTTCAACTCAACTTTGTTTTCCCTTATCATCAAGTGTTTGAATCAAATTCAACTTCTATAAATTAGTAGATGCTTATTTCCTTAAGTTTAGCAGAATTAGCCACTCATCTGGTGTCAGTTTGTCAATCATCAAAACTACATCGTACCCAATAAATACGACATTAAGTTCATAACATTCAAAACACATGACACCAGTCTGCGAAATCTCTAACAATATGAAAACCAACATCATTCTAAAAACTGAGACAAGGCCCCCAGTTAGACCATAAGCCAAAATGAAACAACAATATCCCATAAATCAAGCCTTCCAAAATAAGGAAGGCTCACAAACTGCAAACTTCTGACAACAACAACTCTACTGCTTAGTGAGACCCAAGGATTGTGCCTCAGATCCTGAAATATAGGGGGTCAATACAATTGTACTGGTATGTGAAACAATCCAAAATAGCATTTTATCACACAATATAGGTAAGAGAATTTCATAAAACATTACACATAAGATAAGTAAAACTCCTGGGCATAACTTTAGAATTTCAAATGCTTTCTTGAAAATCATGACCCAACACCTTATTATTCTTTTAAGCTAGGCTATATGGAATCCACCCTCGACTCAGCTGCCAAGCCTCCAATCCAAGTGTGCTGGAAGGATTGGAGTATTAATAAGTTGATACACCCCCTTACAAGTATATTGTGGCATCACCCTTACATGACGTCCACATTATCCCCCTTTTAGAATAATACCCGTATTGGAAACTATGGTTTCCAACGATAAGC
>NW_025831379.1:0-1076 GCF_002878395.1 Capsicum annuum | reverse complement strand
CAAAGTTGCTTCCTTGGTGTTCTATTTTTTCTTTGGAGGTGATCATTTCGATCATGCTAACTAGTCGCAGTTACCTAGAAAAGTGGCCAGCTACACTATTTTTCTTTGAGAGAGATGACTGATGGATTTTCATTTATTTATACACTTCCATATTTCCATTTGATTCAATTTCTCATATGTTTATGTCAATTTCATCAGCCAGTTTTGCTACACATTCCTTGGTACCCTGTGTTTCTTCTTTAATAAGGTCTGAGATGATATAATCTTCATTAAATCCCATTTTCTCTTACAAGTATTCTCCTACCACACCTTCTATTGTATAATCATCACCCCAAGCAACCCAACCATATAAATTTGGGCTAGGACAATAACTATTGTGATTTTCATTCCTGGTTGCAGCAGTGTGATACTTTAGAGCCTTTTAAAAGTCCATTGAACCCTAAAAATCAGTCCAATAACTATTGAATCTTTTTAAAATGCCACCAAAAATTTATTCGTTCACCAAACTTGACACATAAGCATTTACAAAACCATCATTAAACCGTAGCAGGATATCGACACCACCTACAAGGTCCTTCAGCCTTATCAGTTTAGACCCATCAAACCTAACTGTAAAATTGCAGATATCTTGTTTGAATGATCAATTTCTAATTGATAAAAAATAACATTCACAAAATTTGTGTACTCTATATATGTTTTCGTGATAACATGATCAGTAATACATATATTTCATATATGAAGTGGTTCCTGCTTATTCGTTCGAACCCATCTTTACTCTTGCCTTTTGTGTTGGTCGGACAAAAGTTGATCAACTTTCATTTCTTTATATCCACAAATAAGAGAAAAACAGTTGATCTCAAATAAGAAAAGAACAAAAATAACATTACAATTGATGTCCGCATAATTTTAGAAAGGGTAACATAAGATTGAATAAATACGATACATTACAACAAGCATTCCAATAGATGACCCATCTATTGCAACAAATATCCTATTCTATTCAACAGATGAGCAATCTATTGTAATCAACTATATATTTGTTGCAACAGATGGCCGGCATGTTGCAATATATGGGT
>NW_025831378.1:0-1378 GCF_002878395.1 Capsicum annuum | reverse complement strand
CTTATTCATATTGATTGTTACAAGTGATCCATCATTTGATGGTGCAAGCCATGACAAACATACTTCACGCACTGTTGCTGAAAATATTGTCGATGAAGTAAATGTTTTGGACAATGCCAATGTCACTTCAACCTGCATGCCCATATTGCCATGTACTAGGTGTGTACAATACTGTTTGGTTGTGCAAAAGATTCTATATTGGCTGCAATTGATCATATGATTAATAAGGATGTAAATCTCAATCTCAATTGTTGAACCTTCTCTAGAATTCTATGATGGCAGTATCACCATTATACCCTTTCTTTTGGATAAATTACTTATAATCACACCTCAAGTTTCGATTATTACGTAAAATCCCATCCAACTAAACTAATTACAAAAATTCCTTGTTACTCAAAATAGTTGCCTCTTCTGATACATCTGAAAAAATCCACCCACATCCCGTTATTGTGCCGCAAATCAAGTCCAAAAATCAGGAAATATATCCCACGATTTTTTCAACTCACCCATTTTGAATTTCCATCAGGTTCTCATCTTCTACTTCAACATTCAAGTTACAACTTCCATTAATTTTTTTTTGAATTTCCACCGTATTCTCATCTACTACTCAATTAGATCTAACAACTCCATCTTTCCAACATTAACTTTCTTTTTTAATTTTCACCATTTCATTATGATATGAACGACATTGATTTTCGTGAAATTGGATTGAAATATCAAAATTTTCTGGACAAAATGGCTATGGTATTTAAGTAAAACTTTTGATTGTTTTTATTATATTTTCTATAAATTAATTTTCGTCCATCTGTTAGACTATTATGCATCAAAAGATTTTTTACTCTTCAGTAATGTATCATATAAGCTAATTGTAGTTTTATATCTTAATGTAAATTATATAATGTATCAAATATTTTTAAAAATAAGTCAAGTATAATGCAAACTTAATTACAATGATGTATCTCAATCAAAATAAATTAATGTATCAAAAATTAAAATTAACAATACAATAGTAGATATAATATTGTTGTATTTGCATATAAAATAATGTATCATAAGATATTTAGCTTTTAATACAATGTATCAGATAATTTTTACACATATAAAGTATTAAGCAAAAAATATAATAATGTATTAGTAACCACAAATAAATGTAATGTGTCATGAATGGTAGTGTATCGTGAACTCAATGTTATTAAATGAGATATTTGTTATCATAATACAATATATCATAAGTTTTTACATAATAGGAAAACTTATGATATTTGTTATCATAAGTTATTAAATGACGTATATTAGGTAATTTAAACAATAATTTTTTTTAATTAAACGCATTAATTGCTCAACTGTAGACTTAATTATAGTTTCTTTTCCTTTTTAA
>NW_025831377.1:0-1418 GCF_002878395.1 Capsicum annuum | reverse complement strand
AAATGATCCTTAATTTAAAGTTCAATTTTGATGAAAATATTCATTTAGATGACGTCATTTATACAATTTCGCAAATGCAAATACGAAAATATATAATTATCACTTAAATAACAAATTTAGCCCAAATACCTATTTTAAAATGCATTTATTTGGAAAAAATATTTGTTGTGATTTTATTTGAAAATCGATGAAACTACGAATTAAACTTAGTTATGGAGGTCAAAAGTTAGGTGTCAACAATTGGTATTCGTTAATTTGGTATTTGGGATGGTATTTGGGAGTAAAATTTTAAAAATATGATATTTGGGTTCGGAATTAGTAAAAAATATTACTACCGTTTGATATTTGGTATTTTCAGAGTATCCATTTATAGTTAAGGTACCCATAGTGTTAGGATTTTTGCATCGATTTTCTTACCAAATTTAAGTTTTACTTTTTCTTGTAAGGAAAATAAAAGTAATCATAAATACTTTTACTTTTACTTAAAGGAAAATATAAAATTTTTTCATATTTGGCAAACCTCTTTCTTGGAGAAAAGGTTTTGTACATCTATAAATAAAAGACCCCTTCTCATACCATAATATAATAGCATCCACAATGTGGTTTTTAAAGAATCTCGTTTAGGGGGAAATTTTCTCCCAATAGTTTTTAATATTTTTTTTTATATTAGTTTTTAATATGTAGGTCACTTGACCAAATTACATCAATAATATTATGTTTTTAGTTTAATTTTCTTTGTTGTCTAATTTATCATCTCATGGTTTGCAAACTTTAAGCTTCCGCATGACGCCCTCTTGATTTCGAACCCAACAAGTGGTATCAGAGCCTATGGTTCAAAGATCCAGTAGTTTGGTAAAGCGAGGTTGAAGACAAGTCCAATGCAGTTCTAATCAATTTGCAATTAATTGGATATAATGAAGATTTTATCCAACTACATGTGGAGAAGATATTTCAATCATATTTTCAACAATCCTGCTGTCACATCTTTGAAAATAAAGCTCTCTTTTAATTTTATTCAGGGCTCCAATATTTTTAATCCAAAAGGGATAATATATTTTTAACCCAAAAGGGCTCAATTTTTTACCATGACAAACAGCAGAGATAAATGAAGATTATGTGAAGAACCAAAATTATGCATATGACATGAAGAAGGCAGATCAAGTCAAAAAAATCAAGCCAAAAAGGGGAGATTTGTTAGAATTTTTGCCCCAATTTTCTTACCAAATTTAAGTTTTACTTTTTCTTGTAAGGAAAATAAAAGTAACCATAAATACTTTTACTTTTTCTTAAAGGAAAATATAAATTTTTTTCATATTTGGCAAACCTCTTTCTTAGAGGAAAGGTTTTGTACATCTATAAATAGAAGACCCGCTTCTCATACCATAATATAATAGCATCCACAATGTAGTCTTTTAAAG
>NW_025831376.1:0-1148 GCF_002878395.1 Capsicum annuum | reverse complement strand
TTTTTTATTTTTTATTAAAGAAATATAATTAATCCAAAAATGATTATTTTGGAAATTTAAAATATAAAACCTCATCCGAGTATCATCCCAACTGAATTTTCTCCTCTCATGTTGATTAAACTTGCATATATTTATAGTTCTACTTATCTTAATTTTCTTATTCTCTAAAGTGTTATCTGTAGTTCAAGCTTTTAGTCGACACTTACTATTAACAAATTGTAAAAAAAGATGAAATTTATCGATTTTTCAATAATCTTTTAAAAAAGAAAAGCGATCAATTTGAAAAAATTAATAGACATCTGTCGGTTATATATATTTCTTACAAAAATACGAAAAAATTGTATAAAAAAAAAGTTTTATTTTAGTTTGATGCTCTTTAATTTTGAAGTGCAAAATTGTAATTGAAGAATATAGATAAAACGTATAGATGTATTTAATGAAAAAACATGTGTGATTTTGTGGTAGAATTGTTTAATGTCGTGGTATGGATTTGATTTCAAGTTGCTACATTTTTCAATATATTTCTAAAAAATCAAGGGACTCCAACGGTATAATAAATTTGACCGGCATCTCTCGATTTAACCAAAATGATCTATTGTTTTTCTTAAATCAAACGCACTATTTTACGACGTTATTGAGTCCATCAACTTTAGTAAAAAATGAGAAAACTTGTCAATCTTTGACTTGCTTTTAATAGTGACCCTATATTGTGGGGATAATTAACCACCACAAATTATGGAAAACCTCACAATTTGGTGTAATTTGTAGAGGTTATTGTTAGGGTTTTTGCCCTGATTTTCTTACTATATTTAAGTTTTACTTTTTCTTAGAAGGAAAATAAAAGTTATCATAATTACTTTTACTTTTCCTGAAAGAAAAAATATAATTCTTTTCCATATTTGGCTAACCTCTTTCTTGGAGGAAAGATTTTGGACATTTATAAATAGAAGACCCTCTTCTCATACCATAACACAATAGCATCCACAATGTAGTCTTTTAAGATTTTCGTTTAGGGAGAGATTTTCTCTCTTATTAGTTTTATATTTTTAATATTAGATTTTATATGTAGGCCAATTGGCCAAATCATATAATAAAATTATATTTTTAGTATTGTTTTTTGTTGTCATCTTATTTATCGTCTCATAGTT
>NW_025831375.1:0-1010 GCF_002878395.1 Capsicum annuum | reverse complement strand
TATTGTTCATCAAATGGATTAGTCATTTTATCCCGGTATGCTTCAATTATCGATCAATCAGTACGAACCTTTTGGTCCAAAAAGGCACTCATATCAAGGTAAGTAGGCAATATTTTAAACGATGGCTTGAAATGTCTCCTTCGCGACATCGAGTTATAAAATTGGATGCGCCTCTCTTTTAGAATGATGACAGCCTACACCCAATGGAATTCATCACCACAATTGATTTGGATGTACACTTCGTCGACCAAATGCCAAGGTAAGCCAGCCGGAATGCTTAAACCTTTGATGATGTTGATTAAGCATTCCTCATTTCGGTAAACTTTTGGCTACTATTGACAATACCTATCGTAGGTATTATTGATGTTAAACTTTGTACAAACAATTGTCTGTTGTGTATCTGTATTGTTCTTGTGTTTGCAACTTGGCCTTCTTTCTGAGGTAGTAAAAAATGACATCGATATGCTGCACATATTATCAAACATTTCAATTTAAGTGACGAAAAAGTCAATATGCAGATGCAATTAAATAAAATATTAATTAATAATAATATGTATGTAATTTAAACCTCATTGTTCCAGTAAGTTTGGGGCTGTGACATCAAATAGAACCAATTTTTCGTTCTGGGATGTGCAACAACAAAGTCGAACATATAAAAACCAAGACTCGATTTGTTCACTTTGTAGCGCTTGTCATTTTATTTTCTACATGATGATTTATATGTGTTAATCATTTTATTTTCGACTGTGTTAGTTTTTTTAGAGCCTCGTCCGAGATATTGAACCCTCCAAACGGGTAATTCTTCCATTCTCCCAAACTGACAGGCACCACTTTTTCTTCATATTTAGAAGCAGTTGATGGACTATCAACTGTGATATTATGCTCTTCAACAGTAGATAGATTCAAATAAAATTTTTTTAGAGCCTCGTCCGAGAATTTTTTCACTCGAAGTTTCAAATAAAATTTTTTGATTAAGCTGATTAGATAGATTCTTTCTATGTCAACATATT
>NW_025831374.1:0-1110 GCF_002878395.1 Capsicum annuum | reverse complement strand
TTTAGATGTTGGGAGTTGACTAATAAGTCGTATTTTGTTATCTTTCTAAAATTCTTTTATTCTTGGATGATGATTAATCTGTTGATATTTGAGGGTTATTTATGGAAACCCCATTGATTTGTGTTGAACTGAATGAAAATGGCTCAAAGGGTTAGCTTGGGTCTACTCGTAGCCTCAAGCACCGTGTGACGCTTCGGGACCCATTTTTCGGGGTGTTACAGAATAATACTAACTACTGAAAACAGAAATATATCATTATGTCCGCAAAAGATGAGGACTCACCACTACTACTACTGAGTCACACTGGGATGTCTAACTGCAGTTGAAAAACTGAGCATCCGAACCTATGATATAAGACATCATAGCACAAAGAAAGTATGCGGTCAATAATTTGAATGTACTGGTATATAAGATGAGGTTAGGATGAAATACATAGGTTCATGTGCATAAAATAACAACTAACTTAACAACATGAGATAATTGATGCATAAATATGTGAAAGCTGTAAAATCTGAGAATGCATGACCAAGCATATAACATGATACTAAAATAGCCTGTAAACTGAAATATTGATATCTGGTAGCTGAATAACTGATGAACTGTATGTTATGGTCAAGAAAACCTGAACTGAACTCCATACTAAATACTGAACTAAGAATGTGGGAGGTATTATATAACCGACATGCCCCAATCTGAGTTAAGTGGGGTCCAACCTGTAACCCAGTTGGAAAAGGGTGTCAGTACCATGCTACGGGTACTAAAAATGGCTATGCGGATCCACTGAGTCACCCTCATCTGGAAGGTGCTCTAATGAGATATGTGTTACCCTCAACTGGCAGGTAAACACTTTATCAACCCTCAACTGACAGGTAAACACTTTATCAACCCTCAACTGGCAGGTTGACATCTCTAACCTATGTTGGCTACGTAGTTCTGGAGCTAAGGGATTGCTAATAAAGGTCACACCCTCTACAGGCAGCTGAGTCCCCATCCCTAGGTTCGTTCGATGCTAAATCCTACTCCCAACTGGACTGACTCGAATTACTGAACTAATCTAAGTTTGACTGATATGATAACTGATTGAACTGATAATGCTCATGGTTTATCTGA
>NW_025831373.1:0-1063 GCF_002878395.1 Capsicum annuum | reverse complement strand
TTAGACAGTACTCTCAAACAGTCATAGAGCCCTGTTGCGGGTTCATACACTCTTCCACCTTTGCCTCCCTCATCTCCAAAGGAAAAACTTATCCAGGAATGCATCCAGGAACTCTTGCCAAGTTGTAGGGACAACTCCCTCACCTCTACCTTTCTACCAAGCAACAACCCAGTCATAAGTAAGGTTTTTCAACCTATACACAGCCAACTCCATACTATGTTCTTCAGATACATGCATTACCTGAGAAATCTTCTGCACCTTCTCTAAAAACAACCGTGGATCCTCATCAGACTTGGACCCATAGAATTCCGTCGGATTCATCCACATGAAGTCATGGATCTTGGCAGCTGCTGAATTACCTCCCTGCTGCTGTGGAGCTGGGGCTGGGTTGGCCTAAACATTTGTAGTAACATCTTGGACCAGTGCCTAAAAGGCTGCCTGAAATTTAGCATGAGACATTTTTATTCAATGGGTCAGCGGGTTGAGGTTGCTGACCATAATTATTTCTTCTCGCTCGATGTGGAGGCATATTTCTGAAAGAGGAGAGCACGAATCAATAGTAGAGAGAGACACTTTAAGCATGATAGACTTCTGAAAGAAAGAATCATACTTTTTTCAAAAATGTCTTGTAACCTCTTGCTCATAGATGTGGCGCGTTATACATCGATGATCAAGACTCTACTTAACGAGGCTTGTCAGACTCCCTAGGACACCTTAAAACCTTAGGCTCTAATACCAAGTTTGTAATACTCTGGAAAATGGGTCCCAGAGCATCACACGATGCTTAAGGCTACGAGTAGCCCCAAGATAACCCTTTGAGCCATTTTCATTCAGTTCAACACAAATCAATGGGGTTTCCATAAATAACCCTCTAATATCAACAGAGTAATCATCATCCAAGAATAAAAGAATTTCAAAAATATGACTTATTAGTCAACTCCCAACATCTATACTAGTCTGACAAGCCTCTAAGAAAATCAATAAAACCAGCGAGCCATTGAGACATGCCCCAACCTACTCATACTCAGTTATCAAATGTAAACAATTCCGTGAAATCAACATC
>NW_025831372.1:0-1313 GCF_002878395.1 Capsicum annuum | reverse complement strand
CTTCCCTCACTAAGTCGGAGCCATTCAATATACAGGAATAGAAATTAACTGAGTGTCTAGAACTAGATCAATATAAAACTCTATTTCCCTATTTGTATGAACACCAGGACAATCATCTAGAAAGACCTCAGAAACTCATAAACCACTAGAACGGACTTGAAAAAGGGACCTTCTGAGTTAGAATATTTAACCTAGACCATGTGATAAATACAACATTTGGTAACCTTCGAGCTCTAAGATAAGAAATAAATCTCCCTCTAGGAGATAAAGAACCCCCCTCTCATTCAATAATCGACGTACCAGGGAACGTAAAGATAACCCTATGAGTCCGACAATCCAAGGATGCATAACAAATGTTCAATAAATCCATTGCCAAAAATTCATTGAAAACTGCTATAACCAACTCAAACAGATCCACCAAGGTCTTCTTGCCACCAACATATAACTGAGTCACGTACTAGGGTAGAAACAAAAAAGTGATCCGAAATAACTTATGGACTGAAACAAAAATATAAAACCACATAAGGAGTCACATAGGAGAGAGTGGACCATGAATCAAGCAAACAATACATCATGAGATAAATGTTATAACATACCAGTAATAATATTAGGTGATGCCTCAAATTCCTATCACAATGCCAAAACGTATAACCTATTTCGACCAGCACTAGTACCAGGAGTAGTTATAGAAGTAGATGCAACACCACCCAGTGTAGGAGAAGAAAATAAAGCCATAGGAATCTTGCTCGCCCCTATAGCAACCTTATTAATCAGAAAATCCTTTGATCTGATAACATCTCTAGCCTTACTTGAAGAATTTGTCCCTTCTTTCATCATAATAACCCTAATAAGGACAACCAAAACAATGACAAGAAGGGTATAAAGAAATTGACTGACCTCCGCTTACCTGAGATTGGGCACCCTATGCCTGGAGAATATCACCAACTTGATGACGCATGTCACCCGATTGGTAAGGAGAACTAGTAGAAGAAAAGAAGCCAGAACTTCCCCACTTGTTTTTCTACCATTTTCCACCATCCTGACCACCTTGAGATGGAGCACCTTCCTAGTCAGAAAACCTGCTCTTCGTCCCCTATCGATCTCTGAACTCCACATATTACCTCTTCTCATTGATGATAGGCGAAATTACGCGCCTATATCAATATATTTTGCCCATATTTTAGCCTAGTTTCGAGAACTAATTATCTATTTCGTACACTTTTAGTCCTTTTTCCTGTAAATGAGCTAACAAATGTGATTAGGAAAGTTTCAGGTATAAATGATGCAAAATACAGCAATTTATGGCTTACTTG
>NW_025831371.1:0-5823 GCF_002878395.1 Capsicum annuum | reverse complement strand
ACATACTTTAGCACTTTAACTTTATAGACCTTTAAATATCCCCTAAAAAACTTTCAAGTATATTAAATACCAACCCTAAAATATAATACCACTCTTACTATGGAGAGTGCATTACACACATAGCTCGTCAGTGCCACAATATTTCTACATCAGAACCAAGTCAAATATTGTTTTAGTTTGGATTTTTTATTTTTTTCATTCTCTTCTTCCTCTCCCATATAATAAATAACCTGCAACATCCATGGAAGATCCTTCCTCAGTAGGTACAGTAAAATGGATGGCCCTAGAGCTTATCCATAATGAACCTTTCACCAAAAAATGTGTCATTTTTAGGCTTGGGGACATAATATAGGAACTTTACAAACTTAAAAGACCATGGAAGGTGTTCCAGCTATCCATGTTGTATATGTTATTGTAAATGATAGAAAATAGCTAGAAATTCCTAAAAGGTCCTCTAGGAAAGTTGATTGTAGATTGCTGGGCAGAACTAGATGAATGACCTAGTTATGAGGAAATCTTTTCCCAGCTATGTGAATACAGGTCTTCTGCTAATCGTTTCTTTATATTCCTGGTGGAATACTAGAACGGGGATTAGTTCTTTAGTGAAAATTATATATATATATATATATATATATACACACACACACACACACATATATGTTCAAGACATTCAACAATAATTTCTTTATACATTAAGTTAATCAAAACAATATTTATAAAAAAATTCACCTCATAGCATCTTTTTTAATTTAAAAAATGGATATTCTAAATTGTTTTGAAAATTATAATAAAGATTTCATAAAGTAGGATGAAGATTCTTTAATTGGGTATTGATAAGGGTTTGAAAAAATAAAGAGAAGGGGAGGATTCAAAGAAGAAGGAAAGGGATGAAAGTTTGTAGAAGAAGAGAATAGAGAGTAAGGTAGGTTTGAAAAATAAGAGGGTAGGGTAGGGTGGGTAGTTAGGGTCAGAGGCGGCAGTCGAAGAAATAGGAGAGGGGGGGGGGGTAAAAAAGATGAAAGGGATGGGGTTTTTGAAAAAGATGAAAATGGTGGGGTAGTATAAGACCACACAAAATTTCAGCCATTTTATTTTGATCCTCCCGCATATGTAATGTCATTTTTGAGTTGAATTATATTTAGGGGTGTTAAAAGAGTGTTTTAGAAAAGTTTTAGAATTTTCGAAAGGGGTTCGGTATTATTTTGGAACTCTGAGGCATTAAGCCTCCACGATAGTGGCATGCCATGGAGATTAAGCTCTATTGTAAGGATGTGGCTCTGCGATAAGGGTGTTCTATGTCGCTATGTTAAATGCATCCAATTTTTATTTTTTTTCTTGGGATGAGGTGTTTTTGGTCTTTTTACCCCTTGCACGACTTTTAAACATAAAATAAACCTTTTTCCTTAAGTTTTCAAAGAACAAAACCATTCTTTTTCCTCTTTAACTCAAAACCCAAGAAATCTCAAGGGTTTTATAGAAAATTCAACATTCAATCTCCAAACGTGAATGTCTCTTTGATTTTCTTTGCATTTCAAGCATGTTTCTCTTTCCATAACTCGAATTTTATATTATGGCATTACTTGATTGGATATTCATGTGATTTAATTTATGGGTTTCAAATTAAGTTGATGGATTTTAGGTGTAATTACTTGAATTACTTGTGCCATGTTTTAAATAAATTAATTATGCTTTAATTGATGATTTTTGAGACTGAAATGGTGCATTGTTTAAATATTTAGGATGGAGGACATGGGTTTTCCCAAATTGATTGAATTTTGGCTTGATAATGGCATTAACCTCAACCCACTTTGTAAACTTGGTTTTCAATATGGATAATTGCATGATTTAACTTATCTTTTCAACCTATTTCATTGTAAGACAAATATGATTTTTGGATGCTCTTGGTGGTCATGGCTTGGATTATAAATTTAACGTAGGAGTTAGTTTTTTTATATGGACTGGTTTTACAATATTGAATTAGCTTGCAAGCTTATTGGTATGATGATACATAATTATTAAATACCTTAATAAATGAATCCTAGGTTAATGGTTGGTTAGGTGAAAAGAGTTTTAATTTGGGTTTAAAGAGAATTATGTAGCTCCATGAAGGTGTCGGTCCTGAGGGGGATCAACACTGGAAGCCACGTTTTCCAATGTTGAGGGTTTATGTAACCATGTGCTTGGCATATACATTATATATATTTTGGGAGGGCGATGGCCTTAGTTTCTTTAGCCTTTCCTTAGATTTTCCTTAGTTCGTGCAGCTAATATGCACTAAGGCCTTTCACTAAGGGGAGCTGAACCCACATAACCCGTTGGTGCCTTTGGGGGAGAGGGGGTGGGGGGCGAGTAATATAGTTCAGGATAATAGCTTAAACTTTCTTGTTCATGACCCTTTACCCTATCCCAAAATCCTATATATATGTATATAAATACTTTGCATATGGTTTTAAGTGGTTTTTGACAATAGAATTATCTTATCCTTTTCCTTTGAGTTACATGGCAGTGCATGCCCCACTGATTGTCCCTTGATGCTACATCTTTTCATGATGAAGGGTTCGAAGGGTTTTGTGTTTCTATTGTGCACTGTGGGGCGACTTGGTACTCCCATGGATCTACTTTGAAGGGGTGAGCCTCCATCTTTCAGAAGGCCCAATCATTTCACTTGTTACCTTTATTTCTTAGTATTTTTTGGATCCATTTGTCATAGTCAGGGGCATGTCCTAACTTTGTTTAGTTCTCTGGTTTTAGAGGCTTTCATGGATAAGTGTGGGGTTTGTTGTTCATTTTAATTCTTAAAACATTCATCATGATTATCTATCTTTCTTATTATTATTTTTGGTTGGCATCTGCTATTTTATATTTATGTTCTCTTGATGTTAGGCTAAGGGGGTGGTCTCCAACGTAAGGGGGCTTGAGATACCCATCACATCTAGGCCCTGGTTTGGGTGGTGACAAGCATAGTATCAGAGCACGGTCAAAGGTCGTTGGGTGTCCACAAAGACGTGCCGAGTAGATCCCCTTTAATGAGTGAGTAGTGTGCCACACTTATAAGGGAGAGGCTACGAGGAATTTAGGAATATTTCCCTTTTTTGTGTTTTATTTCGGGTTATGGAGTTTAGTTATCTTGAATCTTCTCTAACATTTGGCTTACTTGCATTTCATATCATGTCTCCTTGAAGATCTGATGGGCGTAGAAACTCTGTTGTACCCTCTGTCCTACCTAAGGAAAATATGGAGGGAACTCGCCCTGTTTATGGAGTATAGACCCGGTCTAGGGTCCTTGCTCCTGACTGTACCGCTCCATGTAGGGTTCTACCAATCCCTACTAGCCCTCCTCGGGCTGGTGATAATCATGAACAGACTCCTCAGGGAGATATTTCTAATGTGCAGTTTCATTAGTCTATTCATATACTTTCTCAACTGGTAGCATCTCAATCTCGTTGTCCTGATGGCACGACCCTAACTAGGTTCTAGTCATCACGGGTATCTCAAGCTCACCATGAGCCATAGACTACCCCCTTAGCGTAATATCTAAAATAGAATAAAATGATACAGCGAACCAACCAAATAGTAATAAGAAGGATAGATAATCAAATGTAAACTCTATGAATCAACACCAACATCTAACCCATACTTGTTATAAGACCCCTTATAATTTTGATCATTTTATTTTTGACCCTTTTGCGTGCGTAATGTAAATTTTTTGCTTTAATTGTGTTTAGGGATGTTAAAAAGGTATTCGGGGAAAGTTTTGGATTTTTTAAATAGGTTTCAGGGTTATTTTGGGACCATAAGGTAGGGAGGGTCTATGATAAGGCTGTGTGATAAAGGTTAACCTTAATGGTATTGGTGTGGCATGGAGGATAACCTCCTCGATATTGGTATGACACACTAATGTTTTAATTTCATTCAGTTTTTTATTTCACTTGGGGTGAGGGGCTTTGGATCATTTTACCTCTTGTATGACCTTTAAACATAAAATAAGCCTCTTTTCTTCAGTTTTCAAGGATCAAAATCATTCATTTTCTCTTAAAACTCAAAACCCAAGAACATTCAAGCGTTTCACAGAGAATTCATCATCCAGACTCTAAACTTCAAATAGACTACAATTACTTATGTATTTCAGGCATGTTTCTCTTCCCTAAACTTTAATTTTACATTGTGGAATAATTGAATGGATTTTCATGTGATTTAAATTGTTGGTTTTGAAATTAGGTAGAGGGGTGTTGGTTTTTACTGATTGAATTACTTGTCCCATGTTTTGAATTGATTATTCATGCTTTAAATTGATATTTTTAGGATTGAATTGATGTATTTTTTAAATATTTGGAATAGAGGACATGGTTTTCCCCAAATTGGATGAATTTTTACTTGGAATTAGACTTAACCTCAGCCCACTTTGTAAATTTGATTTTTAACTATAGATAATTGCATAGTTTAAGTTATTTTGGACCCAATGCATAGCATTGATGGATAAATAGATTTAGACGGCTTTGGTTACCATGATTTGGATTTTAAATGAAAATCGAGAGTCAGTGTGGTTATGTGAATTGGTTTGACATATTTAATTTAGCTTGAAAGCATATTAGTATGATGATACAGAGTGGTAAATTCCTTAGTAAATGACTCCAAGTTACTGGTTGGTTTTATATCTAAATTGTTTTAATTTAGGCTTAAAGAGGATCTTGTAGCTCACTGTGAAGGTGTAAGTCCCAGGGTGACAAACATTGAAATCCACGTTTGCCGGCGTTTGGGGTCTATATGACTGTGTGCTTGATGCAAACTTGATATATATATTTCTCAATGGATATTGCCTTGGTGGCTTTAGTTTTTCCTCGTCTTTTCCTCAGTTCGTCTGGCTAACACGCACTGGGTCACTTCCAGTAGGGGGCTAAACCCATATAGCCCATGGGTGCCTTTTGGATGGATAAAGCTATGTAGTTCAGGTTAAATCTTTAAACTAGCATGTTCATGACCCTTTTACCCTATCCTGGCATCCTATATATGTATACATAAATATGTGCATGTGTTTAGTGACCGATTTTGGACATGGTATTATTTATCACTTTTCCTAAGTTACATTCCAGTGCTTATCCCACTGATCGTCTTAGGACGCTACATTATTTCATAATGTAGGGTTCGAAGACTTTTCTGTTACTCCTGTACAGTGTTAGGTGGTTGAGCACATCCATTGAGTTGTTGTGTAGTGGTGAGCCTCCATCCTTCAGAAGGCTTTGTCATTTCATTATTATTTCTTTATTAGCCTATTACTTTTGGGCTCTTTTATTTTGGTCATACTCGAGGGCATGTCTCAACTTATTTGGTATTTTCTAATTTTAGAGCCTTTCGTGGACAAGTGTGGGATAGTTGTTCATTGACTCTTAGTATTCTTTTAAGTTATCCATTCATATTCTTATAACTATTTAATTTGCTTCCGCCTTATTATTATTATGCTTTGAGGTTAGTCTAAGGGGGTGGTCTCTGGTCCATTGTGGGCTTGAGATACTCGTCACGGCCAGGCCTGTGGTCGAGTCGTGACACTTGTCCAAAAAATCCTCTAATATCAGAAATGCCAAATAGATAGGGACTTTCCATCGAACATCACCAAAAAGAAAATCCTAGAAAAATACAACGACATAAAGGAAATAGATGAAATGATTGAGCCTTTTAAAAGATGGAGGCTCACAACTTCATAGCTAATCCACAAGAATGTTGAATCACCTAGCACTGCACAGGAGCAATAGAAAACCATTCGGACCCTACATCATGAAACGATATAGAGTCTAGGGACATTCAGTGGAATAAGCACTAGAATATAAC
>NW_025831370.1:0-1049 GCF_002878395.1 Capsicum annuum | reverse complement strand
GAGCATAGACCACCAGCCTAGACAAGTCCATCCCCCTAATCAGCATTGCGGTCCTACACTCCTTGACCACACTATCAGATATGCCAAACACAAACTTACTTATCTTAGGCCTACTATTAGCTACCATATGAGGAGCATATCTAGCTAACTGAGTAAACTTAAGGGAATACTCCTTCAAGCTCATGCTGCCCTATCTCAAATTAATAAACTCTAATACCTTGGCCTCCCTCAACTCCAATGGAAAGAACCTATCTAGGAAAGCTATGGCAAACTCCTCCCATTCTATAGACCCTGCATCAACACCCCTATCAACTTTCCACTACTTAAACCAAGTATGGGATACATCCTAATATTGATATGCAACCAACTCAGCACTATGACTAGACATCACCCCCATAGCATTCATGACCTTTTGAACCATATCTAAGAATTCTTGTGATCCTCTTCAGACTTGGATCCCATGAAAGAAGAAGAATTCATCCAGTGAAGTCCCGAATTATAGTTGTAGCGGTATTGGCCATTAGGTTGGCTTAAACAATAGCTGGCCGTTCATTTTGTTCTACTACGGAGTTCGCTAGAGTGGTGAACGCAGCTTTGAATTCTACGTGAGATACATGCTCATTCAGAGGATCTGCCTGGACGGGCTGAGAGGATAGCTAAGTTCCTATTCTTCTTCTATTCTTCTTGGGAGGTATGTTCTACAAATGGAAGAAAGAGACAGATTAGATAGAGAGTTTAACTTAAGCTCATACTCACTCGCATGGCATGAATACTGAAAGAAGGGAAACTTTTCCTAAACGCCTTGTAGCCGCTCATCCATAAGCGTGGCACGCTAAACACCCATGCACAAGATTCTACTCGATGTGGCTTTCATACTTTTTAGGAAACTTTAAAACCTTAGGCTCTGATATGAAGTTTGTAATGACCCGGGACTACCCCCTAGTCATCACACGGTGATTACAGTCCTGAGGGACCATAAGCTAACCTATGAGCTGGTACCTGCTGTGAGTACTGGATTATATAATTATGAATCCAGAAGAATAACTGAT
>NW_025831369.1:0-2192 GCF_002878395.1 Capsicum annuum | reverse complement strand
ACTAAGAGGCTAGGAGATCCTCAAAGTAAAAACTTTACACTGTTCAGTTGGATTTAGTTCAGGTCTATACCACTGTTCGTTTAGTTAGGAGTAGGACCTAGCACCAAGCGAACCCAAGGGTAGGGGATCACCTTTCAGTAAAGGGTGTGACCCTTAGTAGTAATCTCTAAGTTATAGAAATATGTAGCCAGCGAAGGTTTGAGATATCTACCTTCCAGTTGAGGGTTGACATATATCTCATGATAGCACCTGCTAGTATAGAGTGACTCCTTACTCCTTCGGGATACCAGTTTAGTGGACCCATAAAGCCAATGTTAGTACCCATGGAACAGTACTTATACCATTCCAACAGGGGTCATAGGTTTGACCCTGATTAGTTCAGATTGGGGCATATCCATCAAAAGATACCTCCCATGGTTTTAGTCCAGTTTTTAGAGTATGTAAGTTCAGGTCTTCATGACAAAGTATACAGTTATTCAGATATAAGTCATTTAGTTATAAAGATTATTTTAGTACATGTTTATGCTTGGTCTTGCATTTTCAGCTATTATATGTTAATGCATTCATGCTCAATTATCTCTTACCTTTAGTTAGCCCTCATCTCATATAGCAGTACACTATAAGTACTGACAACATACCTTTCTTTGTAATATGTTGTCTTATAACATAGGTTCAGGCACTCAGTTTCCCGACCATTCGTAGACAACTCAATGTTACTCATCAGAAGTTGTGGTGAGTTCTTATCCATTAGGGTCATGACATATTTATCTCAGTTATTTTAGTATTTTATTACCTTTAGTCAGTCAGAGTTAGTTGGGGGTTTGTCCCATCAACTCCTCATGATGCTTATAGGCTTTTAGTCAATCAGTTAGATAGTCGGTCATTTTTTTCAGTATTATCAGTTGCTTCAGACAGACTATTTGGTTTTTCATATTTTATCAGACATTTCAAATATATTGTTTACATGTATTTTAGTGCTTAGATTTATAATACCTTTTTAGTTTATTTTCCACTCATGTGTTATATTACTATTCTACTCAGTGCTCACAGAAGGTACCAACTCATGGGTTAGTTGTGGTAACTTATGGTAGTAAGCACCGTTGTCGCGACTATAGGGTAGACTCAGTTCATGACAAAAATTGATATTAGATCCTAAGGTTTTAAAGTGTCCTAGGGAGTTTAAAAGCTGTGTTGTAGAGAGTCTTATGCATGGGTGTAAAGTGCACCACACTTATGGATGAGTGGCTACGATATATTCTTAGGAAAGTTTCCCTTTTTTCATTGTTCATGTCATGAGAAGAGTATGAACTCAATGAAATTCCTCTTTCTAACTCCTCCGTTGTTTCATTTACAAAAAATTCCTCCCAGAAGAAACAACAGAAGAAGGAATAGGGATCAGACCGCACCACCACCTAGTTAGAAAGATCCCCTGAATGAGCATGTCTCTTACGCTGAATTCAACGCCTCTTTCACAACTTTTACTTATTTCGTACCTGCTCAAAACAACCAACAGGCTATTGCTCTAGACAATCTAGTGGCTAATACAGTTATAGTTAGGATTATAGATTTCACTTGGATGAATCCCCTTCTATCTTTGAGATCAAAGTCTAAAGAGGATCCACATGAACTTCTGGACATAGTGCAGAAAGTGATAGCTATCATGGGAGTCACTTTGATTGAGAGTGTGGAGTTGGATGCATACCAGTTGTAGGATGCAGCTCACACCTGGTTTAAGCAGTGAAAGAGAAACTGAGGTGTTGATGCAGGGCTTATAGAGTGGGAGAAGTTTTCCAAAGCTTTCTTAGACAGATTATTTCCCCTACATTTAAGGAAAGCTACAATTCAGGAGTTCATAAACTTGAAGAAGAAAAGTATGAGTGTGAAGGAGTACTCACTTAAGTTCACTTAGTTGGCGAGGTATGATCCTAATGTGGTGGTAAATAATAGGTCTAGAATGAGTAAGTTTATATATGGTGTAGCTGATAAAGTGGTTAAGAAGTGTAGGACCTCCATGTTGATTAAGAAAATGGATCTATCTAGACTTATAGTTCATACTTAGTAGATTAAGGAAGAGAAGCATAAAAAGAAGGAGAGAGAATAAAAGCTCCAGAATATGTAGTTTTAACTTTCTCAGCTAAGGTCAGAAGGTGGTAACCGTTCTTAGTTTTGTCAGAAATATTCAGCCCCAACTC
>NW_025831368.1:0-3795 GCF_002878395.1 Capsicum annuum | reverse complement strand
GCAATTGTAACGCCCCGAGTCTGGTACCCCGGATGCTACATGGTGCTCACAATCTCGAAGGAACACAAGCTAACCCATGACTAATATCTATAACTGAGCACTAAATAATATACTGTAAAATGCAAAAAAATGAAAGAAACGCCATAAGGTTCAAATATCTGAAATACTGGTAAAACTCAACATCTGATAGTGCAGTATATCAATACCAAAACTGAAACATCTGTAAAACTGCAAACTGCTGAATATCTAGTCTGAAAGCCTCTAATGTCTGACTGAAGAGTTGATGGGACAAGACCCAACTAACTCCGACTACTGAAATGACTATTTGAAAATAATTAGAATAACCACGTCCTCGAACTATGAGGACTCACCACAAAGCCTGCTGCTGATAATCTGGCTGCTAAGAGCGATCGGGAACCCGAACATTTGAACCTATGGTATAAGACACCATAACGTAAGAGAAAAGTATGCGTCAGTACTTTGAATGTACCGATATGCAAAGTGAGGTAAGTGATATGCATGGTTTCATGTGCATGAACAATACTGACTGAATGACATGAGTATAACTTAATGTGAATACATGCATGAATACGTAGACTGTGATTGAGGTCATACTAACACTAGATACTAAGCCCTGAATACTGATTAACTAATGTCTGAGGTTACTGATACTGATAATCGGGTCTATTGATATCGTATTAATGATAACTGAGTACTGAGGCTACTGATACTATATTACTGATAACTGATAACTGATAACTGATAATTGATAACTAATACTGAATACTGGTATACTATTTACTGATAACTAAATAACTATTTCTGACAGTCCTGATTCTAAGGAGCTGAACTGAGTTCCATACTAAACTGGGTGACTGTATCTGACAGTCCTAAATTTGTAGAACTATTTGAGTTTTTTACTGAGCTGAGTGACTGTGTCTGACAGTCATGATTTTTGTAGAACTGAACTGAGTTCTATTTTGAAGACTGAATCTAAAGCTGAAACTGTGGGAGGTAATCATCTAACCCATATTCCCCGAATCTAAACTGGTGGGGTCCAACTTGTAACCCCATCTAGAAGGGTGTCAGTATCGTTCCATGGGTAAAGACAAGCTGTGAGTAAACCCTCTCTGTTAGGAAGCTCTTCCGTCAATCCTCTCGTAAGAAAAACTCAAATGAGATTATCAACCCTAGTCTGTTAGTGAATATCTCAACCTATGCTAGCTATATAGTTCTGAAACACAAGGATTGCTTCTAAGGTTCATACCCTCTGCTTGCAGGTGTGTCCCGATTCTTGGGTTCACTCGGTGCTGAATCCTACTCCCAACTGAATAGACACTGAACTAATTACCTTGTTCCTACTAGGCTTGACTGAACTGTTACTGATCGTATTGTTTAACTAAACTGAACTAAGTTATCTGAGTTCCGTTGACTAACCAAATACTACTGAGATTTGATAACTGACTGAGTTTACTGAGATCACTAAGATTACTGAGTACTGAGTAGGACTGGACTGATACTGAATTTACTCAGTTTTCTTGAGTTATGCGACTGACTGAATTCTACTGATCATGGCTTGAATGAGAGTATCTTGAAAACTGACACTGGCACTACACAGCTAATTTTTCGGGTATTAAATACCTCCAGGACATGATAGCATAAAAGTAGAGCATCACATGCTCTTGCAAAGCATAACAATGCACATTTGTTCATAATACAACTATAAAGGCATTTTATCAAACACTTGAATGACATGAACTAGTATACATGCTTACATGATATAATTTCTCTTGTTTAATTCACATGAACAATTCATCAAACACTTGGAAGGTATAGTATTTGCACATAATACTAATCAACACATGAGTATCGCCATTTCAACCCCAAGTTTACAATTTCAAGGATCTAACATGAATTCACATGATAATATACACATAATTATTAATTTCACATAAATCTTGCACTTAATCATGGATTAGAAACCCAATCAATGCTATAATCATGAATACACTTGAATCCAATCATGGATACTACATATAACTTGAAATTCAAGAGTTCAACATCAAGCTCATATAAATAATACCGCCATTAACTAGTTTTCATAAATCTTGAGATAAATCATGGAATTAAAACCCAATTTAATATCATAATCAAGATTAAACTCAGCTCCAACATGAGATCTATAAAATAAACTAACTTGTAGTTTAAAAAGGGATTCTTGAACTCCAAGGGTGGAAGGATACCCAAGGATGAACACTTAACATGCCTTAAAGCTTGATCTTGAAAGAGATCAAACATTTCTTGAACATTCTTGGATTGGGAAACATAAATCTTGATGTTTTCTTGTTAGTTCTTGAAGAAATTCTTAGGCTTGTTCTTGATTTCTTGACTAGGGTTCTTGCCCCTTTGAGATAAAATATGTTGTTCTCGAGAGAATGTGAGGAAATAATGAGATAATGGGTTAATTCGGGTTTAAAAAGGTGGAAAAAGATCTAAAAATTCCTTTAAAAACGACTTAAAATCGCTAAATAAAGGTCCGCGATGGTTTGGGCGACGGTCCGTCACACTGGGGACGGACCGTCCCTTCAACCCGTCGATTTTTGTCTAGAGAATAGGCTTACTGCCTCAGTTGCAATGGTTTGGGCGACGGTCCGTCACAGGTGCGATGGTCCGTCGGCCCTTCCCATCGCTTTTGGCAGTCCGGACAGCCCACTGTAAAATGGCCATAACTATTTACTCCGACCTCAGATTTTTGCAAAATTGGTATCATTGGAAAGGTAATTCAATTATATAACTTCTGGTGGGTTATGAGCTTAAAGTTTCATAGTGTAACGATAGACATGATCATTTGAAGTTGACTATACCAATATTCTTCTCAAGAATTCAATCGGTAAGGAATGTTTTGATTCGCCTAATAGCTAGGAAATATTTGAGACCTTAATTCACATTAAACTTGATCATGAAAATACCAAAGAACCCTGATGTACTATGAATAATCTTGAAACATGTCGCTAATATTGATTTGCATTTTTCAGGGTATTATAATATCTCCCCATTGGGAACATTCGTCCTCGAATGAGACTGACTAAGATGAGGATACCGATAGACTGAACTCATGTACTGAACATGTAAAAATGAAATACGATTACATGACTGACATTACTAACATACTAAAATTTCATGCTGAACCTGCATATCTAATGCATAATTTCATGACTGAAACTACTGATATACTGAGTTTTCACACTGAACATGAATATCTGATGCATGGGTACATGACTGAGCTAAATCATGATATACGAACTGAGCTAAACACGCAACTACCTGGTTTGTTCGTCTTAGAATAGTTACATTCATAAGACTTCGGATAGAGTGACTAGATGGAAAGGTGGAAAAACCACACCACATGAACTTGTCCGTCTGGCTGCTAAGCTAAATTACTGGCTTTACGGACGAACTCACATTGAAATTTGTTCTCACTATTCTCTCCACCTTAGTACGACACTTCACCTGGGACTACTGAAAGTATTTACATGGGCGCTGAGCACGAATACATAAACACACTAACTTATATTATTAACTAAATGACTGATAGTTGAATACTGGTCCTTTAAGACTGAGTTATACTTAGTCTGAATAACTAGGCTGAAGCTGTAGAGTATTATACAAATGAGGTAAGAATTGACTGAGTAACATGAGATAACTGACCATGAATTCATGAAAATTATATTTTTTAAGAATGCAAGACCAAGCATATAATATGGTTCTAAAATGATCTGTAGACTGAGGTACTGA
>NW_025831367.1:0-1804 GCF_002878395.1 Capsicum annuum | reverse complement strand
CACATAAATCAATACAAAATTAGGAAGCAATACAAAATTAACATAAAAACGAAATTGAAACCACTGAACCACAAAATTAACACTGAAATCCAAAGAGAAGAAGAATGGAGAAATCAACAACTGGATGGGGTGGGGGTGGGGGTGGGGGTGGAGGGAAGCTGCTGGACGGGGATGGGGAGGTAGATGTTGGACGAGGTGGGGGGAGAGGGGGTGGGGTGGGGTGATAAATAAAATAAAAAGGAAAACTTTATTCAAAAATATGTATACAATTTGAAATTAAATTATTTAACACGTGGCAGCATCTAATTGGTGTGTGCATTCACTCTCTTTCTTGAAAAAGTCGGTCAAGATCAGGAGGATCTTTATATATTTTCTCAAATTTAAATTACATGTCCAAATAAAATTTCAACTTCAAATCACCCTTATGATTTGAAATCATGACAAGGGTCCTTAGTAAAATGACTTTATTCTTTAAAAATAAATTTCACATTTAATTAATTTGACTTTTAATTCTTTTTTTAATATTTCAAACGTCCAAATCGACTAAATTATAATTGTTAAATACTTCCCGAGTTAAATTAGCTAAAAGTCCTAATATTTAGGACTTTATACGTAATATTTTTTTTCGTGTTTAATTTTATAAAAGTTGTAAAAAGACAATAATGAAATATGAGTAATGTTAATTATTTGGAGCAGTTTAGTTTTTGTAGAAGTTTTAAAAGTCTTTATGATAATGCATTGATATGGAGCAAACATTTATCATGCAAAAATATAATTTTTATATGTGAATTAAATATAGTTAACACTTTAGAAAGTTGTACATTTGGAAAATATCTTATCTTATTAATTTGAACCATATAGACAATTTTATATTTCTCTTCAATCATGGTAAAGATCATGAGAGTTCCTTTTTTCCTTTATAACATTTATTATGTCATTATTGTATGTTTATACGTACCGGAGTTAAAAAAAATTAATTTATAAATTCTAAAAAAATTATTTTACCTTCTAAATCATTTTTTTGTTACTTTAAATAAATTTTCGCCAGCAATACTGCTCAAGTTTTTTTAATTTATTGAAAATGCAAGCTGCTTTTCACCTAAAGTACTTTTTTGAAAAGTACTTTAAAAATGAGTTCTTTTAGAAGCTTTGGCTAAACATGCTATTAATAAGGTATGTAATACTAAAATTTAGGAGTTTAAAATCGAGTAAAATTTATATTATATAAATTATTTTCTTATTTGAACTATTTAACATAATTATAAATATTCCATACAACTTTGTTAATTTAGGATGTTGAAATTTAGTATAATTATATTCTGGATAGGAAGTCTTAAGATTTACTTTAACTAAATTAAAATGTCAATTATCTCACATAATTTATGTTCTCGTGTGAACGATGTCAGCGAATTTTGTGACTAAATATTTAAAATTGGGCAAACAAATACATGCAACTTTCTTCCTTAATATGAATATACGTGCAATGTATATCAGGTAGTAAATTAAATTCTACCCTAAAAAATCGTCTTTCTTTTACTTCTACGTTCTTTGTTTTCTTATTTTGATTTGGATTAAAGTGGTTTGCTTGCATTATGCTAAATTTATCAAAAATAACGAAATTATAGGAACAAATCCAAAATAGATATCAATTTTAATGTTGAAATATTTTTCTCTCATTTTTGATTGGTTGTTTTTATAGGTGGTAGATAAACATTAATCGACTTTGAGAATTTTTTGGTGTAAAAATTAGGTTTAATTGTATTGTTGATTTTATACATTTTTGTTTAATGTTGCTTATTAATAA
>NW_025831366.1:0-1064 GCF_002878395.1 Capsicum annuum | reverse complement strand
TAGATAACACTAGTCTATACAGCTACCCAGCAAGAATCAATTATAAATAACAACATCAAGTGATAATATCAAGTAATATCAGTACCCTCATGCAATGGTAGCAATAGCAACAACAATATCAAAATCAATATACTCGATAGGTGGTACCAAAATGAACATCAATATTATGTACCACTCAAGGGCCACAACAGGACTAATGTGCCAAGACAAATAGGACTCGAACCCAAAGCACACCCATAGGGAAGAAACATCAATATAGATCTACTCCATCCACTACTAAAAGAAATAAACCATGAAGTAGTAATATAATTATGAATTCAACAATAAGGCACACAATGACCGATATAAATTCATCAAGGCATATAATTATCAATGGGTATGAAAATCCCAATACACATAATAAGAGAAAAAGGCGAGAATAAAAGCACACCAGTCGTGGCGACATCCGCAATCACATGCCTGATGGGCATAAGAAAAATAAATCTGAACGGGCTTAACTCAGACCGACCGACTGAATCATCAACTGAGTCGTCAAACGCACCATCTATAACTGAAGATGCCACAACATCACGAGGCTGATCGGAATGAGCTGAATAACTGAAACTCCCATGTCGAAGACACTCTATACTAGTAGTCGATCATCCTATTCTCATAGCAATTCCTGGAGCATCAACATGGCGAGGACACAAACTGAGCTCAAATGGATGGCCAACCAACGTCGGGAGAAATCCGTAAATTCATGTCCAAACTTCAAAAATCATAGTCTGTCTTAGGAACTCTAGGCTAGCGAGGAAGACAGGCTAACTCTATCTGACCACCTATCGCATACCAAGGGCATTTTCTGAACCAGTGTCCCATCACAACACAACCAAACCAAGAATCTAAAATACTTTGAAATACTACCCCTCATAATCCAGAATGGTCACCATGGCCCGAAAAACTATACCACACTCCGCAAGTCTAACAGGGACTCAACCCAAATCCTTTTTAGCTACCGCTGCAGATCTTCAATATCCATCTTTGACTCATTAGTTTGATACTGCGCAAAAATTCTGAAAATGCAT
>NW_025831365.1:0-2824 GCF_002878395.1 Capsicum annuum | reverse complement strand
GAAGCCGAACCATATAAGTAATCATAACAATACAGAAAGAACTTATCCAAAATATCAATCATGTCCAAAACCAGGTGTCAATAGTGTAAGAACTACTAATACAATTCAAGAGTCAAATACATCGGAAAAATAACCACAAAGGAATAATAACTGTCTCCAAATACTAATAAAGACATAACTACTAATAGAAAGATAGAGGTAAACTTCAAACGAATGAATGCCCAACCACTACCTTGGAAGCTTCAACAATCGCCCGAGTTAATCAAGCTGAGGCGCGCTTGAGCTAGGACCTGCACCGAAAGGGCACAGTAGGCATGAGTACGGTCCACTTGTACTTAGTAGGTATCATAGGCCAACCAAGCAAAGTAGCAAATAAACATATGAAATATAAACTAAGGGCACGTCACCTGCAATCAGAAAATGTCCCACAACGGTATCTCACACTGCTTTCACTAACAGTTCTAATATATCTCACATATATTGCAACATCATACCAAGATAGAATAAAAATACGTATTATATCACATATCATCAAATACAACTAAAAGAAGATACGATAAATACATAGATGATAAGTTAATATGCCAATACAACACAACACAACACAATAAAGTAAGTACAATGTATGTGATGATGGTGATGATGCACTAGGTCATCGCAAAACCTCCGAAATCATTGCACAATCCCCATATACACCTACGGAGCTAAAGCTTCTAGACGTAGGACCCATAAGGGGTTCGTCAACCCGTATACAATCCACATATCTCATATTTCCTTTTTGGAACATCCATCAAAAAGGGTTTCATAAGGTGTTATAATATCTCCTCCCCGACACATTCCTCGGGAAGGGTTTTAAAAAGGTGTTGCTAGTGTTCTCAGATGTTGCCACAGCTGTACCAATGTTTTATGAATGAGTATGATATGAGGATGTAATGCTCACAAACAATCACATGAGTATTTTCACAACCAACCACAATGATATATTTCCACAACAGTGTGAGCCACTATCCATTCATTATTTCAGTTTCATCCATAATTTTCACATGTGTCATATGCCAAATAAAGTATGATATATTCATAATACATCAATGGTACCATATTAAGCATATTAACAACACAATACAATTATTCACATGTATTAAAGGCTATTAATATCGCATAGGACCCCGCACGGTCACACATATCACATAATAACTCAATTTCGATAATTATATCACATATAGGCCCCCGCACGGGAAAAACACATAAATAGACATTTTCATGATTAATTCTTACCCTTAACATGCATTTTGTATCATCATTTACTACCCAACCCAGTCTGAAAGAGTTAATCCATAATCTACCTCGAAAGCTGAAACCAATTCACTATACTTGAACCCGTGATCTTACTTTTCATGAACAATCCATAACTTCACTAAAATCATTAAATATGAAATCTATGCGTCAAAACAAAACCAACGACACTCATGTTAACTACTTTTGATTCGGAGTCAAAACGGACCCCCAAAATGGGTTTCCAAAAAAGAAGGGCAAAATTAAAACTTTGCTTCAAAAATATGTTTTCCATATTTTTAAAAATCTATAGCTGAAAACCCAAGTTAAATCTAGGTTCAAATTGAAGAAAAACCATTTTTGAGCTTTATCGAGTAAAATCTTTAAAATTCGGATCAAAATCAAGAATCAGAGTTGTTATGAAGGTTAAATTGATGAAAAACTAGTAATTATAAGATAAAAATATTATTCAAGTGAAAATAAGTGAAAATGGGGTTTAAAATCAAGCCCTAAAATTTTTGGGGTTTTAAGAAGTTAATTAAGAAATTATTAAGAAAAGGATGAATAATCCGTAATAAAACCAAGAAATGAGTGTTAATCTAGCTTCCCAAGCTCTCACAAACTTTAATTTTAAGCTCCTACACTATTTTAGAGTTTAACTCCCAATAGGTAAGATGAAAATGAGTAAAATGGGTCAAAAAAAAGGTGAAAATCTGTTATTTATAGCAGATTTTCTGCAATAACAGTTTTTTGTTTGGTCAATCAGACTTCGACGGGGCGTCCGGGATTCGTTTGGAGTCCGATACAGGCAAACAAAATATACAACCATACTAAATTTGATGTTTCAAATGCGATGGCGATACCAATTTTTTTTTTAAAATATCGTTTTCACAAAGTTGACCCCCGAAACCTGAAATCACAATTTTCCAAACCGAGGATTGAAATGAGATTTAAAAGCCGTAAAATCATACCAAACATGTTAACACCCGAAATTTTTTATTCTGGATCTGTTGGCAAAGTTGTATTTTCCATCCAGGATCGTTTCGACCAAATGTGGGTCCCACACCTATATTTTCAATTTTTTAACTTTTCGACTAATAAGTCGAAATAAGATCGCGTGCACCAGGACCCAAACCAAAGGTCTACCTAGCCTAAAATTAATATTATGGAGCTACTGGCGCAGTCCGTTCGACCATTCATCGCACGGATCAAAAGATATCCACATAAGTCCAAAATAAAGCTCTCGAAGTGATCAAAAACCACAATATCACATAAATGATACCAAAATACATCAAAAATCATGCCAATCATTCCCACACTCCAGAAATATCATAATGCAGCTACAGGAAGATGTAAAATTGTCAAATCACACAAAATCATAAATTTCACATATTTCATCAATTTTTTAGGTTGTTACCATTTTTATTGAAAAGGCAAAACCATTTAGGAAAATAAAAGGTTTAAGTGACACTTGAAAACATACTGTGGGTACGTGTTGAGCAACTAAGGACTAAATTTAATTTGAACTAATTAAATTTGATGGCTATAAATC
>NW_025831364.1:0-6119 GCF_002878395.1 Capsicum annuum | reverse complement strand
CAAGCATAAAGGATCATTCAAACTCTAGAAGATATCTTAAGAGCCTGTGTTATTGATTTTAAAGGTAGTTAGGATGACCACATACCTTTGATTTAATTCGCATATAATAACAGTTACCATTCTAGTATTCAGATGGCTTTGTTTTAGTCTCTTTATGGTAGGAGATGTAGATATCTAATTAGTTAGTTTGACGTAGGTGAGGCCGCAGTAGTAGGGCCCGATTTAATGTTTGATTCCTTAGAGAAGGTTCAGTTGATCAGAGAAAGGCTTAGAGCTGCCCAGAGCCGACAGAAATCATATGCAGATGTAAGGAGAAAAGATCTCGAATTTGATATTGGTAATTTTATGTTCTTGAAAATCTCTCCCATGAAGGGGGTAAAGAGGTTCGGCAAGAAGGGAAAGCTCAGTCCTTGATATATCGGTCCTTACAAATTCTTAGCTTTTCCAGAAAGATAGCTTACGAGCTTGAGTTTTCTTCAGATCTAGCTTCAGTACACCCAGTATTCCTCGTCTCCTTACTAAAGAAATACATTGGTGACCCAACAGACATAGTTCCATTAGAGGGTGTAGATATTCAGAATAATATTTCTTTCGAAGAGGTTACAGTCCAGATCCTCGATAGTCAGATTTACAGAATGAGAAAAAAAAGTTCCATTGGTCAAAGTTCTTTGGCAAAATCAGTCCGTTGAGGAAGCTTCTTGGGAAACAAAAGCAGATATGCAGACCAAGTATCTTTACCTCTTTTTTGCGAATTCAGATTCAACTTAAGGTAACAGTCTTTCTTAGCTCTACTTAGTTCCATATTCAGTTACAGTTACAAACTTGGTATCCGTTACCGTTGCATATTCAGTCATGCATTCCTGAATCAGTTCAGTCACGTACTCATGCATCAGATATGCATGTTAAGAATGAAAACTCAGCTTATCAGTAATTTCAATCATGTATTCTATGTATCAGATATGCATGTTCAGTGTGTAAGCTCAGTCTATTAGTGTTTCTCAGCTTAATAAGTCTCATTCGAGGATGAATGTTCCTAAGGGGGAGATATTGTAAGACCTCATATTTTTCTAGCTTAGTTTAACTTTCAGTACATGAGTATTCATATTTAGAAATTTTAAAAATACTCAGTATTTTTCATGTTTAGAGGTTACCATTGCATAGGAAATTCAGTCAGCTTTCCAACGATATAAAGTTCGCCCAAATCCGATACCTGGGCGAAGAGTTAGAGCCAATTTTTTAAAATAGTGTGCCAACTGGAACTTCACTACGTCGTGGAGCCAGGCCAAATGGCATTTGGTGATTTCCAGTAGAGCTCCGCGATACCACTGTGTCGCGTCACTAGCCAAATTCCCAATTGTCATTTTCCAGTATTTCGACACGATCATGGCGCATCACGCCAAGGGCGAAATTTGCATACAAAAGGGTACCGCGATTCCACCGCATCGCATTGATGACCCAGTTCGTAATTGTCAGCTTCTAGTGATATGACACGATAGCGCCACTCACGCTAAGGGCCCAGATCGAGTTTTGCAGTATGAATTTTTATATCTTTTCCAGGGGTAATTGGGTAATTTTCCACGACCCTAATCAGGCCTAAACACGAAATTTAGCCCTAAAGGAGTACTAATTGCTCATTATTTCATTATTTACCCAAGAAACAAAACATTCTCTCTCAAAGGGCAAAATCCTAGTTTTAAGAAATCAAGAACAAAGCTTAAGAATTTCTCCAAGAACCTTCAAGAATTAATATACCTAGGTATGTTAGGTGTTCATTCATGGGTTACTTTCACCCATGAAGTCCAAGAACCCTTTTTAAACTTACAAAATTTCAGATTTATGAACTTTATGCTTGAAATTTATTGTGTTCATGTCTATGATAGTAGTTGGGTTTCAATTCATGATTAATTATAAGTTTCCATGAAATTAAAATAGTTACGTGATGAATTATTTGAATTGCATGCTAAACCTTTGAATTTAAAATAGGTATTGTTCATGCATATGAACCCTTGCATTCAGTCTTACCTCATCTAGTATACCAGTACTTTTCACGTTCTGACACATACTCTTTTTTTGTGGTATGATATCTCATATCATAGATTCGAATGCTCAGGTTCCCGACCGTACATAGACAGATTCAGTTATCATCAATTGTTCAGTTGTGAGTCCTCATCTTTCGAGGATATGCTTTTATTTCAGTATTTTCAGTAGGTTCAGTATTTTATTTTAGTAGTCAGAGTTAGTTGGGGATTATCCCATGAACTCCACATTTAGACAATTCAGTTAGAGGCTTTTCAGACTACACTAGTTTAGACAGTATTTTAAATTTTAGATATTTTATCAGATACTACCACAATTGTTATTCTTTATCAGTATTCAGATTTTGAACCTTATGGCATTTCAGCCTATTTTCTGAATTACTTTTAGTGTTATTATTCAGTGGTCACAGCAGATATCAGTCATGGGTTAGCTTGTGGTACTTCGGGGTCGTAAGAACCGTGTAGCGTCCAAGGTACATACTCGGGGCATTACAAACTTGGTATCAGAGCCTAAGGTTCAACAAAGTCCTAGGGAGTCTGAAAGCCGTGTCTAGTAGAGTCTTATACATGTGTGAGTAACGTGCCACACTTATGGACAAGAGGGTATGAGAAGTTTTTAGAAAAAGTTTCCCTTCTTTTAGTATTCATGTCGTGCGATTGATCATGACCTTAAGCTAAACTCTAAGTCTAATCCTTTATTCCTTCTGTTTACAGAAAATGCCTCCCAGAAAAGTAAACAAAAGAAGGAATGAATACCAGTCAACACCTCAGCTCGTTCAGGCAAATCCCCTAGATGAGCATGTCTCCCATGCAGAATTTAGAGCTACGTTTACCACTCTATCCAATTTGGTAGCAGCTTATAATGAACGACCAGATGCTGTTCAGGCCAACGCAGTGGCCAATACTGTTGCACCCAAGATTTGAGACTTCACCCGAATGAATCCTCCCCTATTCCTAGGATCTAAGTCAGAAGAAGATCTATAGGAGTTCCTCGATTAGGTTTAGGAGGTCACAAATATCATAGGAAAGACTTTCAATGAGAGTGCTGAGTTAGACGCCTATCAGCTACAAGATGTGGCTCATACATGGTTTAAACAGTGAAAGGTAGACAGGGGTACAGATGTAGAGCCTATAGAGTGGGAAGAGTTTGCTACTGCTTTCCTAGATAGATTTTTTCCCTTAGAGATGAGAGAAGCCAAGATGCTATAGTTCATCAATCTTAGGCAAGGTAATATGAGTGTGAAATAGTATCCCTCAAGTTTACTCAGTTAGCCAGATATGCTCCCCATGTAGCAGTAAAAAGTAGGTCCAAAATGAGCAAGTTCGTGTCTGGGATGTCAGAAAGTGTGGTTAAGGAGTGCAAAACAACGATGTTAATTAAGGAGATGGACATATCTAGGCTCATGGTCCATGCTCAGTAGATAGAAAAAGCTAAGAATAAGGAGAGAAAGAGAGAGAGAGAGAACAAGAGATCTAGAACAAGTAGATTCAATTTCACTCAGCTTAAGTTAGAAGGTGATAACCGTTCCCAGTGTCTCTTGAAATCATCAGTTCCAGCTCCGTCTTCAGCCAGTGCTCCAGTACCTAAGTTCATAAATTGTAACAAGGATAGGGCCCCAGGCTCTAGATCTCAGGGTAGTGTCAGCAGTGCTCAAATAAATCCTCTTTATTAGAAGTGTGGCAAAATCCATCAGGGTGTCTGCAGGGGTGGCAGTGACGTTTGTTTTGGGTGTGGCAAGCCAGGCTATATCGGAGATTGTCCTCAATCAGGTTCTCAGGGTCAATATAATCATCCCCCAGCTCATTTCGGTTGCCCGAATCAGTAGGGTGCCACTTCAAGTACCACCAGTAGGCAACACCCAAACAGGCTTTATGCACTTCAGTCCTGACAAAATTAAGAAAATTCTCCTGATGTGGTCATTGGTACTTTATAGATCTTTCATTTATATTTTTATGTGTTGCTAGATCCAGGAGCTTCTCTATCTTTCGTAACTCTTTATATAACCATTAACTTCAGAGTCAGTACAGAAATCCTAGCAGAGCCTTTCTCAGTTCTACCCCAGTGGGTAAATCTATCATAGCCCGATGGGTATACAGGAATTATCCGGTTATGGTATCTTAGAAAGTTACTTCAGTAGATTCAGCAGAGGGTAATGTGTGGGTGTAGAGTAGTTTAGAATCATCCCTAGTTTTTGAAGTGAAGGAAAAGCAGGATAGAGATCTTAGTCTAGTTAAGCTGAAGAAGCCAGTCAAATCAGAAAGTAGAAGTTTTATCCTAAAGGGGAGATGGTGTGTTACTTTGCTAGGGTTGGCTATGAATTCCGAGCGTACATGAATTGAGGAAATAAATTCTTACAGAAGCGCACGGTATGCGTTACTCTATTCATCCAGGGGCCACTAAGATGTACTGCGATTTGTGGGAGGTCTATAGGTGGAGTGGGATTAAGAGAGATATTGTAGAGTTATTAGCCAAGTGCTCAACATGTCAATAGGTTAAGATTGAGCACCAGAAGCCTAGTGGGTCCATGCAGGTGTTCAGTAATCCCACATGGAAATGGGAAGAAGTAATCATGGACTTTGTGACGGGATTGCCTCATACTTATTGTTAACATGATTCTATTTTGGTCATTGTAGATAGGATGACCAAATTAAGTCACTTCTTGCTAATTTATACTTCTTATTCAGCCGAGGACTACGCCAAACTCTATATCAGGGAGTTGGTCAAGTTACACGGATTCCCAGTATCCATCATCTCAGATAGAGGTACCCAGTTTACCTCTAACTTTTGGAAAGCATTCCAAAAGGGTCTTGGTACCTAAGTTCACCTCAGTACTGCCTTCCACCCTCAGACAGATGGTCAAGCATAAAGGATCATTTAAACTCTAGAAGATATCTTAAGAGCCTGCGTTATTGATTTTAAAGGTAGTTGGGATAACTATTTTCCTTTGATCAAATTCGTATATAATAATAGTTACCATTCCAGTATTCAGATGGCTCCGTTTGAGGCTGTTTATGGTAGGATATGTCGATCTCAAATTAGTTAGTTTGAGGTAGGTGAGTCCGCGGTAGTAAGGCCTGATTTAGTGTTTGATGCCTTAGAGAAGGTTTATTTGATCAGAGAAAGGCTTAGGGCTTCCCAGAGCTGACAAAAATCATATGCAGATATGAGGAGAAAAGATCTCAAGTTTGAGATCGGTGATTTTATATTCTTGAAAATCTCTCCAATGAAAGGGGTGAAGAGGGTCGGCAAGAAAAGAAAGATCAGTCCCCGATATGTCGGTCTTTACAGAATTCTCAGCCATTTCTGAAAGGTAACTTACGAGCTTGAGTTGCCTTCAGATCTAGCTTCAGTACACCCAGTATTCCACGTCTCCTTGCTAAAGAAATATATTGGTGACCCAACAGACATAGTTCCTTTAGAGGGTGTAGATATTTAGAATGATATCTCTTTCGAAGAGGTTCCAGTCCAGATCCTCGATCATCAGATTCATAGAATGAGGAATAAATAATTTCCATTAGTCAACGTTCTTTGGCGGAATCAGTACATTGAGGGAGCTACTTGCGAAGCAGAAGAAAATATGTAGACCAAGTATCCTCACCTCTTCTTTGCAAATTCAGATTCAGCTTAAGGTAATAGTATTCCTTAGCTTTACTCAGTTCCATGTTCAGTTACAATTAAAAACTTGGTATCCATTACCGGTTCATATTCAGTCATGCATTCATTAATCAGTTCAGTCAAGTACTCATGCATCAGATATGCATGTTCAAAATGAAAACTCAGCTTATCAGTAATTTCAGTCATGTATTCATGCATCAGATATACATGTTCAGTGTGTAAGCTCAGTCTATCAGTGTTTCTCAGCTTAATCAGTCTCATTCGAGGACGAATGTTCCTAAGGGGGAGATATTGTAATACCCCATATTTTCCTAGCTCAATTTAACTCTCAGTACATGAGTATTCATATATAGAAATTTTAAAAATACTCGGTATTTTTTAGGTTAGATCTTACCATTACGTAGGAAATTCAGTAGCTTCAGTATTTCATTTCAGTAGTCGGAGTTAGTTGGGGGCTTGTCCCATCA
>NW_025831363.1:0-2721 GCF_002878395.1 Capsicum annuum | reverse complement strand
TTTTTTGAAAAATTGAAATTAGTTCAAAAATTAATTAAAAAATTACGTAAGTTTATCTCAATGGGTCTATGGTGTTTCTCATTTTCCTTTTCCACCTTCACTTTACCAATAATAAACATTTCTCAATCATGTCTTGAAAAAGCCTTTGATTGGCTGGAATAATCCTTTATTAGGCAAGCCCTAGTATTTTTCAATTTTCCCCCTGGGCTCTCCAAACTTATCATGTTCTACATCTCCACCGCATTTATTTCCATCCTTGTCAATGGAGGCTACACATCTAGTTTCAAGCCTTCCAGAAAATGAGACAGGGGGATCCCCTAACTCTTTACATTTTCATCCTTTGTATGGAGCTTCTGTCCAGAAGGATTAATCATAAAGTGGATACTCTTCAGTGGAATCCCATTTAGATTAATCGTAGAGGCCCAAATTCTCCCATCTTTCCTTCATAGATGACCTTACCCTATTTGCTAAAGATAACATTCTCAATGATACTACCATTGCTAGAACACTTGCCATCTTCAACACTCACTCTGGCTAAAAAATTAATCTAGCCAAATCTAAGGTGTTTTTCTCCTCCAACTGCCACACCTCTACTAAGGATCATCTCTCATCTACTCTTGGCATTAACGCCAACAACTCTTTTGGGAAGTACTTGCGCTTTCCCATTTTCCATGGCCCTCTTAAACTCAATGACTTCCAGTTCATTCTTAATAATTTAAGTACCAAATTAACTGATTAGAAGGTTAAAATCCTAAACATGGACAGTAGGACCACTCTTGCCAAAGGTTAGTCTGGAAAGTATCCCTAACCATGTCATGCAGTATATCCTTCTTCAGATTCATAACCTTATTGATAAGTCTCAAAGAAACTTCGTCTGGGGAAATACTGACTCCAAAAAAAAAGAATGCACATGGTTAGGTGGGACAGTATCACCCAACCCAAACACTTGGGTGATCTGGGAATGCAAAAAACTAGTATCAAGAATAAAACTTTGCTTTGCAGTTTAGCCTGGATACTGCATTCTAATCCCTCTACCTTATGGGCTAGAGTTATTACCCAAAGAGGACACCTAACACCGGAAGACACATTTCCTCCCATTCTCAAATCTAGAGGAATGTTCATAGAGCCTGGAACTTCTGTCATGATCTTTTCCAATGGTTTGTTTATAATGGCCAAAAATTTAATATTTGGAGAGATAGATGGTTTGCTAATCACCCTCCATTATGCTCCATGATTCAAGCACTACTCCCCAAACCTTGTCCGTCCTTGTAACTTTCTTTCTTTTGTCAAAATGGAGTATGAAATCTTGATTCCCTCCCTTTTGACATTCCCAACACAATTAAATTCAACATCGAAAACTCTTTCCTGCCTAACTATAAAAGTCAATCTGACACTCCTCTCTGACTTTCCACCGGCAACAGAGTCTTCTCTTGCAAAATTGTCTACTATCACATATTCTATCAAAGGCAACACTCAAGTCATAGCTACCCTCATCTAGGTTAGATTTGGAAACTCCAGATTCCTAATAATAATAATAATAATATTCCATTCCATTTAATTTTTTGACGTATTTTTATTTTTAATTAATTTTTTCTTTTTAGCAACTTTCTAATTTCAATTTCTCATATGACATGTTTAAAACATGTCTATCACAAAATTCAGAAATCTTCTTAATTTACATAAACTTAGTCTCAAATCATCAATTTGAAACAAAGGGAGTAATAATTTTATTACAAACATAAGATATAGATCAAAGTTATTAAGTTCTCTCCATATCATCGTATCTTTCTCATTTACTTAGTTGTTCGATGTATCTTGTTATTTTGTTGCCGTCAATATATATCCAAAAGGACCTCTCTATCCTACAAAGATAGGACTAAGATCTGTCTATGTCATAACCTCCTTTAGTTACTTAAGAGATTACACCACATATGTTACTATTGATTTAATTATTGTTTTTTACTATGTATATCATTTAGTTATTAACCTCCTTTTTCTCTTGAATTGTCAAAATTTAGAATCAAAATACAATGCCTGTTAGATATAATTTAAGTTGAATCTAACTGTCTTTGTCAAAGAGTATTAGATTCAGTTGAACTCGTTACTTTTATTCTTCGTCGCTCTACACATGGTTAAGTTGAATCTATTATATCTGTCAAATGTATTTGATTCAATTGAACCTGTTACATTTATTCTTCTTCCTCCTACTTATAGTTTGAGCTGAGTCTACTATCTTTGTCAAAGGTATAAGATTCAGTTGAATTCGTTACTTTCATTCTCCATCTACCTACACATAGCTTGACTTGATTTGTCTGTCACCGTCAAAAGTAGTTTGTCTCGGTTCAAAGTATTAGGTTCAGTTAAACTTGTTAACTTTTATTCTTTATCCGCCTACTTAAAGTTTATGTTTTTTTTGCTGTCTTTGTCAAAAGTATTAGATTCATTTGAACATGTCCTTTTTTATTCGTCATCCACCTTTTCATAGTTTGAGTTAAATCGGTTGTCTTTATCAAATGAATTAGGTCCAATTGAATCCATTACTTTTATTCGACATTTGCCTACACATGAATCTTTTTGTCAAAAGTATTATATTTGGTTGAACATTATTTTCACTCTTCGTCCACCTACTTATAGTTTTCATTGAATTCTTTACTTCTATTCTTTGTGCACCTCTACATAGTTTGAGTTGATTTTGCTATCGTATGTTGTCGTAATAGATTA
>NW_025831362.1:0-2091 GCF_002878395.1 Capsicum annuum | reverse complement strand
TATCTCTAATTTTCTTAGTGTTTCTTCTAATTCTAATATTCTGTCTTCTGTTGTTCTGGTTATTGGTTCCTTGTTGTAAAATTTATTTAAATTACAGGTTAATTTTGGGTTTCTAAGATTTCTGATGCTTTCTCTATACATCTTATGCATCCTTCCTTGTAACATTTCCTACATTTTGCCCTTTTGATTTTACTTGAAAACCACTTACAAAAATAACACTGATTACTGTCTAATCCTTTTCCTTCTTCAAATTCCTATTCACATTCTTCTATCAAATTTACTAAATCATAAAAGTCTAATTTCGAGTTTTCTAAGCCCATTTCATTTATAAATTCCTCTTCTCCAGAGTCCAAAGAATCATAATTATCCTTTTCCTCTTCATGAATTTTCAAACTCCTAATAAAGTATATATTTTCATTATCTGACGTATAGTCATCTACATTTATTGAATTTTCATTTACATCTTCTATTAATTGTGCATTCCTAGATCTATTATTGATTCTTTTTGGACAAGTATTTGCTAAATGCTCTATACTTCCGCAAGTAAAACATACTAATTTATTTTTATAGGTTCTACCAATATTATATTTTCTTACATATTTATTCATATCTAAGTATGGTTTTCTCGCATTTGATTTCCTTAAATAATATTTCTTCTTAGGGTGTTAGTCTTTTTTATATGTCTTTTTATATTTTTTCTTTTTATAATCTTGGTCGTAATATTGTGTAGTGTATATGGTCTTATAAAAATCTGTATCACTTCTTTTTAATTATTTTTGTATCTGTATATTTGTACATTTTTCTTGTAATATATCCATTATATGTTGTATTCTTTGTCCTATCGATCATGGGTTATTTGGATTTTGTATTACCCCGTCTCTTTTAGATCATTTTTCTTCTATCTCTCTTCCTAAAGCTCCTGGTAATTTATTAAATAATCTAACTCCTAGAGTCTGGTCGAACGAGGTAATTTATTAAATAATCTAACTCCTAGAGTCTCGAATGAGTTACCACTAATTGTACAATAATAGAAATAGTCATTTAAAAAATTCTTTAATTCTTGACCAATGATTAATACTTAGTTGTTCTAAATTTATTAGGGTTTTTTGTTGCAATACCACTAATTCACTATTGGGATCTTCTCCTGTTAGTAAAGTATGTACTTTGTTTACAAAATTGTATGGATTTGAACCTAGTGCTATTAATTCTTGAAAGTCTTATGGAAATATTGTCTTATAAGCTTCCCAAAGTGCTTTAGTACTTTCACCTAGCAATGTCTCTAGATATCTATACATAATTTCTGCATCTAGTTCTTGATTACCCTGTATATGTTGTATGTAGTCTGCTACAACTATATTTTTCCATATGTCTATTACATGATTCTATGCCTGAGGGTCATGGGCTAGCAAGTTTAAAATTTTACCTTTATTAGCTCTTTCTTGTAATCTAATGGGTTCTTCTAATGACATTCTTTTTCCTCTAGATTTTATGTCTTATTCTGCTTGATTGTCTAGGTTTGGTCAAAATACTCTATATCTTGGTAAATTTTCTGTTGTTAATGGTACGTTTTGCATACCTGTTGTTCTCTGGAAAGGGCTTGCAGTGTTTGCTGCACTTTTCATAAAAAATTTTATACTTTCATCTATACTATAAATCGATTCTGAGTCTTCACCTTTTAGTTCCTTTTTACGTGTATAACCATAATTATATGTTCTTAATTCACATTTTATAAAATGTTCTTTCATTTCCTCAAGGTCTAAGTTTCCTAATTTACAGCCTGTGCATTTAAATACGCTATTGCTATTTATTTCATATAGGACTTCTTCTTTTATTATAGCTTTATTTACTTCAAAACCTTCTTCAAATATTTCTATATTCATAAAATTAGTATTCTCACATTCTTCAATTTCTTCATCAGTCTCTTTTTCATTTGTATATTGGTAGTTGTGAATCTTACTGAAGCTTGTCCTTTATTGTTTATATACATTAAATGATCGGTTGGCTTTAGTATTTCTTTCTTAGTAAATATTTCTAAATTCCATTTCAATCCTGCATATTTTTCTGAGTTTATCTTTAGGGGTTTCATTAATT
>NW_025831361.1:0-1054 GCF_002878395.1 Capsicum annuum | reverse complement strand
AATATCCAATGTTCTTGAGCTCTTTGATGACATGACACTTAACTATTGGACGTTGGAATGTGGTTGAAGTTGAAAATTTTTTGTTTCAAGAAACTAGTTGTTCAATTTCATGTATGGAAGAGAAGAATTTCGGCCATGGAATGGGACAAACAAGGTCTAGACTACACTTTCAAGACTCATAAAGTTTTTCATCTACTTGCACCAAAATGGCAAGATAACCTTTTAGAGGTCTTGTCCCCCTTTCCTCTTTTGGCTTGTCTAGAAAAAAATGAATTTACTCCATTTTGATATGAAGACTTTTGGGAGGTCTTTTGTTCTTTTTCCCCTTTGGTAATATCTTGAATGTTGTTTGAAGACTAACAAGAACCAACACTCTCTTCCCTTTGAATTTGGATGAAACAACAACCTTTTGCAAGACTTCTTCAACACAACACAAGAACTCCAGCAACTACAACAAAAAAAAACGTCCACTCTTCCCACAACACCTTGGCTCAAGAACTTGGGTTAGTGTAATACCCCGGGAAATTTTTCGTTGAAATTTTTTGTGTAAACGTGTTGGGTTCTATATTCTAGAATGAATTATAAATTTTCTGTGCGGAATGTCTTAGATTATAACCCACCATTGCGTAGAGTATCGAATAAGCTTTCCAAATATATGTGGATCATCCAAAATGGACACCCGAGCGATGAGTTATGAACATTCCGATCGAACCATGAATAGTAGTGAACAGTAAAACGTGCAGGAAAAAGTACTGAGGCCTGGCGTATTTTTTCTCCAACTTCAAACGATCATAAATCCTCGTACACAATGATATGGGTGAGATACTATATATCAATGGAAAGATATGAGAGTTCTCTTTCTAATGAAATTGGTTTCATTCAATTTGGATATCGGAGTAAAACGTTATGGTTAATCTACTTCAGACTATCAAAACAGTCCACCAAAGGACAGATTCGAGATTTATTTGATTTTTAGGGGCATTTTGGTCATTCTCCCTCACCCAATTTCCTTCCAAACCCTATATTAAAGCCTATTAGAAGCATTATATGTTAT
>NW_025831360.1:0-1352 GCF_002878395.1 Capsicum annuum | reverse complement strand
GGCTTAAGTTATAAAGATCTACTCAATATGGACAAGTTGTTCTTCATCCGATGTTATGAAATTTGGCGTTGTTCATCGTGGATCTTTATTGCCGCTTATGTACTATTTTTGCACTTTCTGTTCTACGTATTTCTATAAAAAGAGTATCATATTGTCAGTGTTGTTCAGCAGTAGCTTCTACATCCTCCTGGAAAGCCAGAATTGGTCAATGCTAATCACGGAGATACAATAAAATGGAAAATGATAACTCATCTATTCTAGCAAATCAAACAGGTTCTCCTCTTGTTTTAAATTGTCCCAAATAGATTATATTTCTGTTATAACAATGAATCAACTATTGGGACAAATTTCTACATGAGGAAACCTATATAATAATTTCCAATGGATGAACCATCCGTTGCAACATATGAATCATCTGTTGCAGCAGATAGGTCGTCTGTTGGTATAAATAAAAATGGTATGAAGAGCTATTTGATTTGCTAAAATAGATGAGACGTAAGACGCAATAGATACTTTATCTGGTGTAACAAGTTAGTCAACTGTTGCAATAAATGTATATATCTGTCTGATAATTTTTAGCAGATGTGTCATTTGTTAAAATAGATATGTGTTTGTTTGTTTGTTAGTTGGAAGACATATATATTCATCTTTTTCAGCTCATGTTGCTCTCCTTTGGACATTGTACATTGCTCAGTGCAACACACAGACAAAGGAGTTGCAATTTCGCTTTTTTGAATGCTTGATAATGCCTTGGAAATCACTTTCCTTCTTTTCTTAGCCCTAATCTCTAATGGATCGGATGGAAATAAAATTCTCTTTAATGGAATGAGACCCCTCTTAGATGTCAATTCCTTTACAGAAGCAGTTAATGCATTAATAACATCAATCACTACATCATGTTTTGCCCTGCAATCTTGACATTTGCATACAGAAAATTCGCTGGGAGAGGCAAAATCTGTATAACCAGTATGATCATAATCATAATAGTTTGCTTTAAATACTGTAAGAGGAGCATCATTAGCACCAATAGCATCACCATTACCACCACCAACAGCTCCATCACCACTAAGACCATCAACAACAACAAGCCCACCCTCTAAAATTATTTTTCTTGTAATGGTTGTTGCTTCAAACAATTCCATTTTTATTCTGTCTATGACATTAGGGTCCGATAAAGTTTGCACAGACCGTAAAGTAAGAAAAAATGGCATCTTTAACTCTCGATTGGTCGGAACTAGCGACAGATGCACAATCTAACATAAATCATTACATATATTAGAATGATGATTAGATCATTCAAAAAAATATTAATTAAAAGAAAAAAATTAATTATAATTATACTTACTGCATCC
>NW_025831359.1:0-2212 GCF_002878395.1 Capsicum annuum | reverse complement strand
TTCTAGATTTTAAATGAATTATTAATTTTGCTTCAATACTAGATATTAAGGTAATTAGGTAGGCTAATATTTGTGGGTTTTCTTTTATTTTATTTAGACTTATATATTCTGAATAATTAAAAATTAAAGAATCTTTAATTTTTCTAAAAGCTTCTCTGTTTTTAAATGGACTTCTCATAATTAATCAATATAAATTAATCTCAAATAAATTCAAACAATATGCTACTTCTGTATTTTTTAAATAACTGGCTCTGATACCAGAAAAGAAATAACTATGTTTTCAATAAATAAGATAGGAATAACTAAGAAAAAATTAGAATAAATATATAGTGAAGATCCATTAGAAGGATGAGAAAAATATAAAACCACTATAAAAATTGAACTAATTGATAAAAATAGCATAATAACCCAGAAACCATTAACATATAATTTTGATGATTTAAAAGAATTTAAAATGCATATAGAAGAATTATTAGAAAAACAATATATACAAAAAAAAATAGTAAACATAATAGCCCAGCATTTATAGTAAATAAACATAGTGAACAAAAAAGAGGAAAAAGTAGGATGGTTATTGATTATAGAAATTTAAATACAAAAACAATGACTTATAATTATCCAATACCAAATAAGATATTAAAAATAATACAAATACAACGATATAATTATTTTAGTAAATTTGATTGTAAATCAGGATTTTACCATTTAAAATAAGAAGAAGAATCTAAGAAATTAACCGCATTTACGGTACCACAAGTATTTTATGAATAGAATGTGCTATTATTTGGATATAAAATGCACCAGGTAGATATCAACATTTTATGGATAGTTATTTTAAACAACTACCTAATTATATAGAATACATAGGCGATATACTATTATATACAAAGACCAAAGAAGAACATTTAAAATTATTTAAACAATTTATGAATATAATATAAAAATCGGAAATAAGTTTAAGTGAAAAGAAAGCTGAAATTATGAGAAATCAGATAGAATTCAGCTGAAATTATGAAAAATCAGATAGAATTTTTAGGAATACAAATAGATAAAAGTGGAGTAAAAATGCAATAACATATAGTACAAAAAATAATAAATTCAAAAGAAGAATTAGATACAAAAAAGAAATTACAATCATTTTTAGGATTAGTAAACCAAGTAAGAGAATATATACCAAATTAGCAGAAAACCTAAAGCCCTTACAGAAAAAATTAAAAAAGGATGTAGAATATAATTATAACGAAAAAGATAAAAAACAAGTTCAAAAAATAAAAATACTTTGTAAAGAATTACCAATATTACAATTTCCAGATGAAAATAGAAAATTTATATATATAGTAGAAGCAGATGCTAGTGAATGTAGTTATAGAGGAGTACTTAAATATAGATATGAAGATGAAAAATTAGAACACCATTGTAGATACTACTCAGGTACGTTTAATGAAATAGAAATAAAATGGGAAATAAATAGAAAAGAATCATGCTCATTATATAAATGTTTATTAGCATTTGAGCCATATATTGTATATAACAAGTTTATTGTATGAACAGATAATACACAGGTATGTTGGTGGATGACAAAGAAAATACAAAATTCAATTATGACAAAAGAAATTCGGAGACTAGTCTTGAATATATTAAATTTTACATTTACAATTGAAGTAATTAGTACTAACAAAAACGTTATTGCATATTACATATCAAGACAAAGCTACACGGACTAATATAATAGAAGACAATGCTTTAGAAAAGATACTCAAAACCCTAACTATCCTTTCAATGAAAGTGGACAGTATGGGTAATGAAATAGAAAAGCTAAAGACTAATGAAGTTAAACTGAAGTCTAAAGTAGCAAATCAGCTAACTCGGCAGTGTGCAGAGCTATGTCGATCGGAAGACATTAAAATTCCAGATCTAGAAGGAGACGTTGGGACACTCCATAAAACCCAAAACGTTTATCAATCTAAAATTGCAGGTACAAGCAGAGGAGTTAGTAGACAAAGATATCAGAACATGAATATGAAAAAGATATTTGAGAAACCATTTATACCAAAAACACAAAAAGACCCCTTTTTTATACCCCTACAAATTACCACATACCGAGATAGTCTGAACCAAGATAAAAAAGTTTACAACTATACAGCCCAAAAATACATAGAAAATATCTACAGAGTACAAACTTTCCTAAACCTTAACCCCAGAGCTACAGATA
>NW_025831358.1:0-1243 GCF_002878395.1 Capsicum annuum | reverse complement strand
TCTGCTAAAAAAAAATACAAAGAGGATGGAAAGTCGTTAAAGCACAGAAGGACGAATCTTGAATTCACAATCCAATTTACCTTTTTGCTTTTATTTCCTTCCTTATTTATCACTTTAATAGTCGTTATTTGGATGTGGATACGATCATTTGGTATCCTTCATGTTACTTGGACACCAAAAGGTTAAAAATATGTAAGTATAGACTTCTTGATGAGGCTAGGAAAAAAATGGGTGGATAAGTTACCTGGTTCATTTGAACCTAGTATTTTTGATGTAGAGCACAAATTTATATGTAAAATCCCACTACAATTTCAACAAATGTTAGATCTCAACTCATAATGTTAGATAATAATTAAGTGCTAAGAACCTTAAAAGACGAACTCATGATGATCAAATTCTGAAACCACATCTTCTGCAAAAATGTGTTGCTTTCATGCTATCCACCATCAAATGCAGAGAAATGATGAAAAATTCTAAAGAAAGCTAACTACATGCTCCACAGTATTCTGAATCACCAAACAACTTATAGATCTTTTTTTTTTTTATAAATGTGGTGTCCAAAGCCAGCTCTCCTGACTAATTCCACGGGATACTAGATACCTCCCACCACCAACAACTAGGTACCTCAGTCCACCATTTGGATATCTTTTTTGTTTTACCAATTAGAAATTGGAAAAGGCTCAAAAATACTCCTGAACTATCTGAAATAAGTCAAAAATGTCGCTCGTTAGATTTTTGGCTCAAAAATAACCCTACGTTAAATATTTGGCTCAAAAATACTCCTCCCTCTAACGGAATTCAGAAAAAGATCAAAAATACCCTGAACTATCTGAAATGGCTTAAAAATACCCCTCTGTTAAATATTTGGCTCAAAAATACCATTCCCCTTAACGAAATTCCACTAAGCATGCCACCTAGATAAAAAAAACAACATGACTATGCCACATTACCATCCACATGTAAAATGTTAGTATTTTTTAATTATATGACATTCCTTTCTTCTTTATTTTTATTTTTATTTAAAAATGTCAGTGAAACGGCCAAAACTTACACGGCTTTTTAATTTTTAATCAAAGTAGACAAACGGTGGTTACATAATATATTTTTTGAAAAAATTTATTTAATGTAACATCGCTATTATCAAATTCCTTTGATCATCTAAAAAATAAGTTTTTCCCTGTTAATATGTTTAAAATTGTGAAACCCAACAAAAGAGTCTTATTAAACTGATAAATCCATTAAT
>NW_025831357.1:0-1271 GCF_002878395.1 Capsicum annuum | reverse complement strand
CGGCTCAGTGGTTCTATTATAAATACAAAGGCCACCACAACACCTTTCTATATGCTTTCCTGAATAGGGAAGTGCATATCTGGCTAAGGATAGTCAATGCTTGCTTGATTTTGGGAAAGCAATTCACCAAAGTCTCTCGCGATCGGGTATGTCTAGTGTCTGCTTTAATGACTGACGTTTCTATAAATATTGGTACAGTTATACGCATTTCTATGCACAAAGCAAGGATGCACAAAAAGACACCATTCAGTTTTGAAAGCTTGTTGACTACCATCATAAAAGAGAAATAAATTTAGGATAAGCCAGCTGATCACAAGTTGCCTTAGAACCCAAAAAGAGTGGATGTCATAAAGGTTAAGGGTCCAGACGCCAGCCAAGGCACAATTCTTAGCACTGTAGAATGACACGCACGAGATGAGAGTTTTTCCGCCATCTTTATGGCATGATGAAGCTCACTATAATGAGTGAAAGATGTGTACCTACTGTTGTGGAGCTATGTCAGCTGGATTATGACTATCCACTTAATGAATATGCTAGAGCTATGTATGGAGTGGGGCCTGTATTTCAAGATCCATTGGATGATGATGCATAAATGAATGAGGATCGACGACTATTGGATTTTGACATGGAGGATGAATCTAGCGAGGACGACTCTTATGACGATTCTGATGTGGGTGGCATGACCCCAAATGTGGAAGAAGAGTCCAACTAGCCAGGTTTTTTTTATTATGTATTCGCACTGGGGATAGTAGAAATTTTATGCGTAAACGTGTTGGGTTTTATCTTCTAGAATGAATTATAAATTTTTTGTGTGAAATGTCTTAGATTATGACCCACCATTGCTTAGAGTATGAATAATATTTCCAACGATATGTTTATCATCCAAAACAGACAGCCGAGCGACCAGTTATAAATATTCCGATCAAACCGTGAATAGTAGTGAACAGTAAAACATGCAAGAAAAGTACTGAGGCCTGGCGTATTTTTGCTCCAACTTTAAACAATCATAACTCATTGTACATAATGATCTAGGTGATCTACTATATATCAACGAAAAGCTCTGCGAGTTCTCTTTCCAATGAAATTAGTTTCATCTAATTTTTCTATCAGAGCAAAAAGTTATGGTCGATCTACTTCAGCCTACCAAAAGTGAATTTTTGGGTCAACTTCAAACGATCATAACTCCTCATACACAATGATCTGGGTGAGATACTATATATCAATGGAAAGATATGAGAGTCCTCTTTCTAATGAAATTGGTTTCATTTAAT
>NW_025831356.1:316332-364190 GCF_002878395.1 Capsicum annuum | reverse complement strand
GGACCTCAGTCTAGGGAAGTTGAAAGATTTAGTCAGAGATCAGAAGGTAGAGATTTTCTCCCAAGGGGGAGATAAAGTGTTACATTGCCAGGGTAGACTTTTTATGTCGTGTGTAGATGGTTTGAGATATCAAATTCTCACAGAAGTGCATGGTGCACATTACTCTATTCACCCAGGAGCCACTAAGATGTACCGTGATTTGAAGGAAATTTATTGGTGGAGTGGTACGAAAAAGGATATTGTAGAGTTTGTAGCCAAGTATGCTAATTGTCAGAAGGTTAAGGTTGAGCATCAAAGACCTAGTATAACTATGCAGGAGTTCAACATCCCCACTTGGGAGTGGGAAGAGGTGAGCATGGACTTTGTGATAGGGTTGCCTCATTCAGGTCGCCAACATAATTCGATTTGGGTTATTGTAGATAGAATGACCAAATCAACCCATTTCTTACTAGTCCATACTTCTTATTTAGCTGAGGTTTATGCCAAGCTCTATATTAGATAGTTGGTTAGGTTGCATAGAGTCCCGGTGTCTATCATTTAAAATAGAGGTACTCATTTTACCTCACTTTTGGAAATCTTTTTAGAAGGGTATTGATTCCTCAGTTCATCTTAGAACATCCTTTCACCACCGGACAGATGGTCAAGTAGAGATGACTAAGTTTGTAACACCCTGGGAGTACACCTTAGATGCCATATGGTGCTTACAGTCCCGAGAGACCACAAGCTAGCCCATGAGCTGGTATCTGTTGTGAACACTGAATAATGTACTAATAAAGAACATGTACAGAAATAATTTAATATGCCATAAGGTTTTAATACTAAAAACAATACAACTAAAATCCACAAGTCTGAAACATAAGAAAAATATTGGAAACTAACTGATAAAATTGACAACTAACTGATTTTTTAAAATGTACGAAAAATACTAAAACTAAATAAATGAGAGTTAATGGGACAGGCCCCAACTAACTCCAACAAACTACTGAACTAAATTACTGAAATAACATAATTGGTCCTTGAAATATAAGGACTCACCACTACTACTGCTACTGATGCGCTGGGATGTCTAAGTGCGGTTGGGAACCTGATCATTCAAACCTATTATATGAGACATCATAGTGCAAGAAACGAGCATGCGGTCAGTACTTTGAATATACTGGTATGCTAGATGAGGTTAGGCTGTTATGCATAGGCTCATGTACATGAATAATAACTGGCTGAATAAATAGCATTAGATAACTGATACATGATATGCATGAAAGCTGTTAAATTTGAGGATGCATGACCATGCAAATAACATGATACTGAAATAGCCTATAAACTGAAGTAATAAAATATTGATAATGAATAACTGATAACTGTATGCTATGGTCAAATAAGCCTGAAACTGAATCTATGTACTGATTACTGAACTGAGTCTGTGGGAGCTAGATATAACCAACATGCCCCAATGTATTATCAGGGTCCAATATGTAACCACATCAGGAGAACTTTCTTGATACTGTTGGGACTGAAGTTCATACAATCTGTTTTGGCGTTGACCGCTGGTAGCACTGGAAGTGGCACCCTGCTAAGTTGGGTGTCCTGCTGGTGCTACTGAAGAGTTAGTCTGACCCTGCTGGCGATTATTCCTACCTTTCCACATACCTGTCAGACATTTCCTTAACCTGTGGTCTGGCTTTCCATATCTAAAACACACATCATTTCTAGCCCTGCATATACCTCGATGATTTCTACCGCACTTCTAGCAAATGGAATTAGTTCGACCACTGTTCATACTACCCTGAGTCTTAGAGCCCGGCGCCCTATCCCAATTATCATTTCTGAACTTTGGTGCTGGATCACTAGCTGAAGATGGAGCTGGGGCTAAATATTTTTGATAGAATTGAGGAAGGTTACCACTCTTTGACCTCGGTTGAGAAAAACTGAAGCTATCTGTCCTAGCCCTCTTACTCTATCTTTCCTTCTCCTTAACCTTTTCTTCCTCAATCTGCTAAGCATGTACCATAAGCCTAAATAATTCCATCTCATTAATCAACATTAAGATCTTACACTCCTTGACCACACTATCAAATATACCAGACACAAACTTGCTCATCCTAGACCTGTTATCAGCCACCACATGATGAGCATACCTCGCCAACTGAGTAAACTTAAGCGAATACTCCTTCACACTCATACTACCCTACTTCAAATTGATAAACTCTAGCACCTTAGGTTCCCTTAACTCCAAAGAAAAGAATCTATCTAAAATGGCAGTAGCAAACTCCTCCCATTCAACAGGCCCTGCACTGTGCCTCTATCTCCTTTCCATTATTTACACTAGGTGTGAGCTACATCCTACAACTGGTAAGCACCCAAATCTTCACTCTCATTAGAATTCACACCCATAATGTTGGTTATCTTCTAAACCATGTCAAGAAACTCCTGCAGATCTTAATCAGACTTGGATCCCGAAAACAAAGAAGGGTTCATTCAAGTGAAGTCCCAAATCCTAGCTACAGTGGTATTAGCATCAAGAACAACTGAGACAATAGCCTACTGATTATTTTGAGCTTCTACTGAGTGAGATAAAGTAGTTAATGCATCTCTGAATTTGGCATGAGAGTCATGCGCATTCAGGGGATTTTCCTGAATAGGCAGAGGTACAGACTAATTTCCATTTCTCCTTCTATTATTCTTTCAGGGAGACATGTTCTGTAAATAGAAAGAAGATTGAATTATAAAAATAGTTTAAATTGAGCTCATGCTCATTCACATGACATGAATACTGAAAGAAAGGAAACTTTTCCTAAAGTATCTTATAGCCTCTTGTCCATAAGTGTGGTGCACTTCACACCCATGCACAAAACTCTACTCAATGCGGCTTTTAGTCTTCCTAGGATACTTTGAAACCTTAGACTCTGATACTAAGTTTGTAACTCCTCGGAAGTACACCCTAGATGCCACACAGTGCTTACAATCACGAGAGACCACAAGCTAACCCATAAGCTGGTACCTTCTATGAGCACTGAATAATATACTGATGGGGGAGACGTCATCCCTACATTAACTCGGTGCTAAGTCTTTACTCCCAACTGAAGGACACTAATTTCTGGACTGAACTAAGTTTGACTAATATGATAACTGACTTAACTGACGATACTCTAATATATACGAAACTATTTTGAAAAATACTGAGACTAAGTAAACAACAAAGTTTTTGGGCATTCATAACCCCCAGGACTCGATAACACTACCAGTAGAAACATACTAAAGCTTCAAAAACAAGATAAGTAGTCATTGTTCAAAATTCATCTCTTAGGCATTTCATAAAACACATGGGGGTCATAAAGTTAAAGCATGGGAATAGTTAAATGAAGGCATAATAATAGTATTTCAATACAAAAGTCATGGGTTAAGGATTTAACATGAAATTATCATCCTACGAATGGGTCAAAGGCTAATTCCAACAAAAACACATCTAAACATGAAATAAAAATCAAAATTCATGGAACTTCATGGATAAAATTCATGAAAACATGTAAAGGTCATGATTTTAAACTTTAAAATGGATTCTTGGACTCCATGGGTGACAAGGACCCATGAATGAACATCTAACATACCTTAATTGATGAATAAAATTCATGAAACATGTAAAGGTCATGATTTTAAACTTTAAAATGGATTCTTGAACTCCATGGGTGAAAAAGACCCATGAATGAACATCTAACATACCTTAACTGATAAATTTTCATGGATTCTTGGTGATTTCTTGAAGCTTGAACTTGGATCTGAAGAAGCTAGGGTTTTGTTCTTGAGAGAGTATGTAAAAAGATGAGTGATTTTACCTTTTGTGACCTTAATCTCGTGTTATAGGTGAGGCAAAGTAAGGGGAAAATAACTCAAGCACCCCCACATATCTGGAATTAATTAAACTAAACATGGATGGTGACACGGTAAGTGACCCATCACGTCGCTCAATCTACGCGTTAGGTGCCGCGCCGCGTTGCACCCCACCAACGCAATAAGCAGCACACCGCGGCCATATCGCGCTGACTCTATAGTTTGAAAATCTAAACAATCGTCAAACCTCATCTGAAAAATCTAAAGCTTACCCGAGATATACTATCAACCACCCATCAACATTCGAAGGCTGGGAAGGTCAAAATTAAAATCATAAAAGTTTAAGAGGCTTTGGAAATGACTAAGTCTTAACACTTAGTGAAATTTTCTTAGTTTTGGACCCCCTTTAGCATACAAGAGTGAGCTAAAATGAGCTAGGATCTTATGGGGCCTCATATCTGTATAACTAATAACTGACAATATGTACACTTTGTCAAGCCAACCTGAGCTGAGATATACTAAAATAATGACTGAAACTATGGGAGGTATCATATAATCGACATGCCCAATCTGAGCTAATAGGGTCAAACCTTTAATCCCAGTTAGAAAGGTGTCAGTACTATGCCATGGGTACTAACACATGGCTGACAACATGGATCTATAAGCCTGATGTCTCGAAGGACTAGAGAGTCACCCTCTACTGGCAGGTGCTCTCGTGAGTTATGTGTCAACCCTCAACTGTCAGGAAGACATATCAAACCTATGCTGGCTATATAGTTCTGGAACTCAGGGATTGCTACTAAGGATCACACCCTCTATTGGAAGCTGAGCCCCATTCCCTGGGTTAGCTAGGTGCTAAATCCTACTCCCAACTGAACTGGCACCGATACTGAACTGAGCTAAATTCAACTAAACGTAACAACTGACATTGCTCATCATGATCTGATCTTAACAACTGAATAAATGGTAATATTCATGTTTTTTAACTGAAATCATTACTTGGAAGATTTGAAATATAAGTAAATAGGTACGTATTGAGTGTTCATAACTCGCTGGCATTGAATAATCATAACACAATATTAAAGGTTAAAACTATAGCAGTTAGTTATTGTTAAAAGCCCAAAATATGAACATTTTATCAAACATGTGACAAGCATGAATTTGAACATGGGAATGTCTTAAAGCATGAGAAAGAACCATGATCCCATGGCTAAATACACAATTCCATTTTATGACATGAAATTCAATTGGATATGACATAGGAAATTGAACCTTGAAGCATGAGATAACATAACTATCCATAGAATAATACTTGGAGATGAATTGAGTCCAAATCACTAAGGAAAAACATAAAATTGGACTCCATGGGTGAAAGGGACCCATGGATGAACATGCCACATACCTTAACAACTAAATTGTTAAAGATATCTTTGTTTGGAAGTTTGAACTCTTGATTTCTTGAGGAAGGAGCTTGAATTTATTCTTAGGAAAGGAGAAGGGTTTTCTTGGGAGCAATTTGAGTGAAAGAGGCAAAAAAATGCCCTTTTGAAATCCCCAAATCGTGTTAAGGATGGATTTGGGTTGAGGTAATTGACTCAAATGCCTCTTGCGTGTTTAAATCAAAAAGTTATACATGCACACACCGGGTGATGCAGTTTCTGTCTTGGTGGAATAGACCCCACAACGTGGGCTCTGTCCTGGCAGACTAGCCTAGGCAACGTGGGCCTTATCCCGGGGGACTAGCCCCTTTGGTGTGGGACTTATCCTGGGGGAGTAGCCCCTATGCCTAAAAATCCCAAAACTCTCCCGAGTTATACTTTTAACCTCCCTAAACATGAATCCACTCAAAAACTAATGTCTCAGGGTCGAAAAGACCAAAATAAAATTCATTGAAGTTTAGAGGTATTTAAAATGACTAAGTCCTTAATACTTAGAGAAAATTTCAAGCCTTTGATCCCTTAAACATAAAACTAGAGGCTGAAACAAGCTTAGAACTTTATCGGGTATTACAATATCTACCCCTTAGGAATATTCATCCCCGAATAAGACTAGTTAGAGTGAGATACTAAAGCACTAAGATCATATACTGAGCATGCATAACTTGAAACATAATTACATAACTAAGTCTGAAGTATGATACCTGAACTCAACTAATTTCGTGGATGCATGCAATGACATGTGATTGGTCGCATAGCTGAAATAGAAAATGAAAGAAAGCCAATCAAAGGAAAATCATTACCTCAAGCTTAGTTTGAGTTTGCAAAATAAAGATGAGGGTACTTGGGTTGCAAATCTACTTCTGTTTCCTAAGTAGCTCCCTCCATAGTCTGATTCCGCTAAAGAACTTGAACTAAGGGAACTTCTTTATTCCTTAGCCTATGAATTTGTCGATTAGGGATCTCAACTGGGACTTCTTCATAGGAAACGCTATCCTTCACATCCATACTTTCTAAAGGAACAACTACAGCTGAATCACCAATATATTTCTTTAACAAAGAAACATGGAACACTGGATGTACTCACACCAAATCTGTAGGCAACTATAGCTCATAAACTACCTTTCTAAAATCGTTTGAGATTTTATATGGACCAACATATAGGGGACTGTTTCCCCTTCTCGCCAAATCTCTTCACTCCCTTCATAGGTGAAATTGTCAAATAGACCAAATCACCAACCTCAAACTCAAGATCCCTTCTCCTTACTCCTGCATAAGATTTCTAACGGCTTTGGGTTGTCTTCAGCCTTTCCCGAATCAACTGAACCTTCTTCATCCCATCAAACACTGAATCTAGCCCTATCAAAGCAGCCTCACCAGCCTCAAACTAACCAATAGGAGACCTACATTTCCTCCCATAGAGATCCTCAAATAGTTCCATCTGAATGTTGGATTGATAACTATTATTGTTAGAAAACTCAATCAAAAGTAAGTGGTCATACCAGCTACCTCTAAAGTCAATAACACTTGCCCTCAACATTTTATATAAGGTTTGAATGGTTCTCTCTACTTGACCATTTGTCTGAGGCTGAAAAGTTGTACTAAGATGAACTTAGGTACCAAGACCCTTCTGAAAAGACATCCAAAAATGAGAGATAAACTAAGTACCTCTATATGAAATTATGGACAATGGAATCCCGTACAACTTAACCAACTCCCTAATATGAAAAGGCAAGAAATGGGCTTACTTGGTCATTTTATCAATAATAACCCAAATCAAATCATGCTGACGATGCGTAAAAGACAATTCTTTCACAAAATCCATACTCACCACTTCTTACTTCTAAGTGGGGATGCTGAACTCCTGCAATGTATCACTAGAATTTTACTGCTCAACTTTAAACTAATGACAATTTGAACACTTAGCTACAAACTCTGTAATATCCCTCTTCATACCATTCCACCAATAAATTTCCCGTAAATCATAGTACATCTTAGTGGCTCCTGGGTGGATGGAATATCATGCACCATGTGCTTTTGCAAGAATTCGCTGTCTTAGATGATCAACACACAAAACACATAACCTACCTTGACAAAGATGCACACCATCTCCCCCTTAGGATATAACCTCTACTTTATGATCTCTAATTGCCTCCTTTAATTAACCAAAATAGGATCCCTATCTTGATTCTCTTTCACTTCGGCAATCAATGATGATTTTAAACCACTCTAAAAACATATATTGCCTTTAGCTAAATCAACCAACTGAACACCTAGTCTAGCCAGCTAACGAACCTCATGAACTAACTTCTTTTCATCCTCCTCAACATGAGCAACACTACCCATAGACAACCTACTAAGGGCATTTGCCACTACATTGGCCTTACCCAGAAGATACAACACACTCATATCATAATCTTTTAACAACTCAAGCCACCTCCTCTAATGAAAATTCAGAATTTTCTACATGAATATTACTATAAACAATTATGATCCATGAACGCATCAACATGAACCCCATAAAGATAGTGTCTCCAAATTTTCAGGGCAAAGACAACCACTGACAACTCAAGATTATGGGTAGGATAATTATTTTCATAGGGTTTAAGCTATCTAGAGATGTAGGCTATGACCTTGCCTCTCTGTATTAAAACACAACCAAGACCAACTCTAGAAGCATCACAGTTAACTAAAAATCTATCTGAACCCTTTAGCAAAGTCAAGACTGGGCAAAAGTGATTTGAGTCTTTAACGTCTTAAAACTCTTCTTATAAGAATATGACCATGAAAATTTGACCTTTTTCTAAGTCAATCGAGATATGACAAAATCAATAGAAGAAAATCCTTCAACAAACTATCTGTAATAGCCAGCCAAACCCAAGAAACTCTTGATGTTTGAAGTAAAGATGGGTCTAGGCCAGTTTCTCACTGCTTTGCTCTTCTAAGTGTCAACTTGTATGCCATCACCAAAAATTATATGGCAAAGAAAAGCTACTGATATTAGCGAAAATTCACATTTGCTGAATTTAGCGAACAGCTGATAGGCTCTAAGAGTCTACAACAAACTCTTAGATAGATTGCATGATCATTAGAACTACAGGAATAAACATGGATACTAGCAATGAAGTCTATGAAAAACATATCCAAGTACTGCTTAAATACCCTATTCATCAAGTCTATGAAAGCTGGCGGGGCATTCATTAGTCTAAAGTACATAACTAGGGATTCAAAGTAACCAGACTAAGTTTTAAAAGTTTTCTTTTAAATATCACATTCTCAAACTCTGAGCTGATGATAGACGAATATGAGGTCTATCTTAGAGAAATAATTGGCACCCTGAAGTTGGTTGAACAAGTCATCAATTCACTTCAGGGGAGTGGCTACTTATTCTTGATGGTGACTTTGTTTAACTGATGGTATTCGATGCACATTCTGAGAGAACGTTCTTTTTTATGCACAAACAAGACTGGAGCGCCCTATGGACAAACACTAGGCCTGATGAAACTCTTATCTAAGAGATCCTTTAACTTATCCTTCAATTTCTTACGCTTAGATGGAGCCATCCTATAGAGTGTAATAGAGATAGGTTGGGTATCTAGAATGAGATCTATTTCAAATTCAATTTCCCTTTTGGGAGAAACTCCAGGAAAATATTCTGGAAACATATCTAGAAATTCACTCACTATAGGAACTGAATCAAGACTTGGAGTCTTAAAACTAGAGTCTTTTACTCAAACCAGATGGTAAATACACCCTTTAGATATAATCTTTATCTCTTTAAGATATGAAACTATCTGACCCTTAAGCATTAAAGTACTACCCCTCTATTCAATGACTAGTTCATTGGAAAACTAGAATTGACCTATTCTATTTCTGCAATCAACTGAGGCATAGCACGAGTAGAGCCAATCCATGCTAATAATGACATCAAAGTTAGTCATCTCTAACGTTACAAGATCAACTGAGGTTATTTTCTGAGATACTACGATTGAGTAATTTCTGTACACCCATTTGTCTATAATAGATTTACCCACTGGGTAGACACTGAGAAAGGCTCTGCTAACATTTTGGGACTGGCACCAAAATTGACGGCTATATAAGTGGTCATAAAAGAAAGTGAAGCTATGGGGTCTAATAAAACATAAACATAAAGATAGAAAACTTGCAATGTACGCATAACCAAATCAAGAGAACTTTCCTGATTATGTCAAGTCTGAAGAGCATAGAATTTATTTTGGTGCTGCCCACTGGTTATATTAAAAGTGGCACCCTACTAGATTGGGCGAGTTACTGGGGCTAAAGGATAATTGGACTGACGCTGCTAACCATTCCCTGGGCAATCCCTGACTTTTTGGCCTAGCAAGTTTTGTCATATCCAAAGTACACATCACTACTATCCCTACACTCACCCTGATGATTCCTACTAATCTCCAGCCATGCAGATTAGTGCAACCATTGTTCACACTGCCCTGTGACTTAGAGCCTAGAACTCTATCTCGCCTATCTTACTTAAACTTAGGCATTGGTGTACTAGCTAAGAACGGTTACCACCTTCTGACCTTGGATGAGAAATGTTGAAACTACCTGTTCTGGCCCTCTTATTCTTTATCTCCCTCTTTTTATACTTTTCCTTCTCAATCTGCTAAGCATAAACCATAAGTCTAGATAAGTCCATCTCCTTAATCAACATGGTGGTTCTACGCTCCTTAACCATATTATCAGCTACACTAGATACAAACTTACTTATTCTAGACCTATTATCCCTATAGTAGGAGCATACCTCACCAACTGAGTAAACTTAAGCGAGTACTCCTTTGAGCTCATATTACCCTGCTTAAAATTGATGGGCTCTTGAACCTTAGCTTCCCTTAAATCTAGGGGAAAGAACCTATCTAAAAAAGTTATGGAAACTTCTCCCACTCTAACGACCCTGCATCAACACCTCACTTCTCTTTCCACTACTTAAACCAGGTGTGAGCTACATCTTACAACTGATATGCAGCCAACTCTACACTCTTAGTTGAAGTTACACCTATGATATTTATCACCTTATGCACCATATCTAGAAACTTCTATGGATCCTCCCCATACTTAGATCCCAAAAATAAAGGGGGTTTCATCCGAGAGAAATCTCAAATCCTACTGCAGCCGTATTTGCCACTTAATTGGCTGGTGCAACTACCTGTTGATTGTTTTGAGCAGCGAAAAAATAGTTTAAGGCCATAAAAGCGGTACTGAACTCAGCATGAGAAACATGGTCATTCAAGGGATCTTCCTGAACAGGCGATGGTGCCGGGCTGATCCCCGTTCCTTTTTTATTGTTTCTTCTGGTAGGTATTCACTGTAAATAAAATGAAGGATGAGTTAGAAAAGAAACTTTCCTAAAATATCTCATAGCCTCTTGTACATAAGTGTGGCGCGCTTCACACCCATGTACAAGACTCTACTCAATGCGACGTTTAGATTCCTTAGGAAACTTTAAAACCTTAGGATCTGATACCAAGTTTTGTCACAATTTAAGGCTATCCCTGATCGCAACAATGGTGCTTACGGCCTTAAGTGACCACAAGCTAACCTATGAGCTGGTACTTGATGTGAGCACTAAACAAAATAGTAATACAACACATGCAGAAAATAAACTTATAAGATATCGTAAAAACTGGAGACTAAACTACTCAATAAGAACTTCTTTGAAATATCTTATAAAATACTAAAATACTAAACTACATGTCTAAGACGACTGATAAAGACTGAAAGAATTGACTGACTGTCTAACTGATTGTCTGAAAGCCTCTAAACATCATGAGAAGTTGATGGGAGAAACCCCCAACTAACTCTGACTGACTAAAAATAAGGAAATACTGAAATAACTGAGAAAACATATCATGTCCTCAATGGATAAGGACTCACCACTGCTGCTGCTGAGTAACGCTGAGCTATCTTAGAACGATGGTGAAACTGAGCGTCCGAAACTATGTTATAAGACAACATAGCACAAAGAAAAGTATGTGATCAGTACTTTAAATGCACTGGTATATAAGATAAGGACTGGATGAAATGCATGAGATAACTGAACATGAATGCATGAACATGTAATATTCTAGAATGTAGGACCAAGCATAAACACGTTACTGAAATAATTTATAAGATGAAAGACTGAAATCTATATGACTAAATAACTTACAATAAGTACACTTGGTCAAGAAAACCTGAGATAAGATATACTGAATTACTAACTGAAACTATGGGATGTATCATGTAATCAACATGCCCCAATCTGAGCTAAATGGGGTCCAACCTGCAATCCCAGTTAGAAGGGTATCAGTATCATTCCACGGGTACTAACACATGACTGGCAGTATGGATCCATAAGGCTGATGTCCCAAAGGACTCATGAGTCACCCTCTACTGATAGGTGGCCTCATGAGATATGTGTCAACCTTCAACTGGCAAAAAGATATCTTAAACCTTTGCTGCCTATGTAATTCTGTAACTCAGGGATTGGTACTAAGGGTCACACCCTTTACTGGCAGGTGAACTCCCATCCCTAGTTTCACTCGGTGCTAAATCCTACTCCCGACTGAACTAAACTTATACTGAACTGAGTTAAATTCAATTAAACATAACAACTAACATTACTCATGGTGATATCATTACTTGAAAGTTTTAAAAAGTAACTAAACACGTAGGTATCGGTTTTTCATAAGCTGCCAGCACTGAATAATCAAAATACAATATTAAAGCTTAAGACTATAGCAGGTAGTCATTATTCAAAGACCCAAAACACGGACATTTTATCAAACATGTGATAAGCATAAATTTGAACATGGAAATGTTTTAAAGCATAAGAAAGCAACATGATTCCATGGCTAAATTTAACTGACATATGACATGAAATTCATCTAGATATGATATGGGAAATTGAACCTTAAAGCATGAGATAACATAACTATCCATAGAATCATACTTGGACATGAATTGAGTTAAAATCACTAAGAAAAAAGATAAATAAACTCATCTTGAACTTATACATCTTCATAATAAAGAAAAACTCATCTTTTTAACCAAAGAAAGGTTTATGGACTCCATGGGTGAAAAAGACCCATAGATGAATATCTCACATACCTTAACAACTGAATTCTTGAAGATTTCTTAGATTGGAAGCTTGAACTCTTGATTTCTTGAGGAAGGAGCTTGAATTTATTCTTAGGAAAGAATGAGGGTTTTCTGGGATTAATTTGAGTAAAAGAGGCAAATAATGCCCTCTTGGAAGCCCTAAATCATGTTAAGGATGTGTTGGGGTTGAGGGAAATAAATCAAATGCCCCTTGCACGTTTACATCAAAAAGATGAACACACACACACTGGGCGACGCACGCTCTATCCTGACAGAATGGACCAGGCGATGCGGGCTCTATCCCAGTGGACTAGCCCAGGTGACACAGGCCTTATCCCAATGTACTAGCCCCCTTGAAGGGGTCTTATCCCGATGGTCTCTCTGGTTTTGTTTTCCAAACACGTCTCTATATCCATCTAAAAATCTCAAAACCCTCTCGAGTCATACCTTTAATCACCCTAAGCATGAATCGACTTATAAACCAATATCTTAGGGTCAGAAAGACCAAAATAAAAGTCATCAAAATTTAAGGGTCATGGAAATGACTAAGTCCTTAACACTTAGTGAAGATTTCAAGCCTTAGACCCCTTAAACATATAACTAGAGGTTGAAACGAGCTTAGAACTTTATGGAGTATTATAGTTCATTTCTAGCTCCAATTGGCACCCAAACACCTGAGCCATTACATTATCCACTCTTGGGATTATTCATCCCCGAATGATGACTTAGGACACATTTAGCACGATTTGAAAAAAACATTAAGAGGTAAGAGTAAGCTTAGGATTAATACCTTTTGTGGCTTGGTCTGAATATTAAAATAACGAGGGATATATAGCCCGCATATCATCTTTCTATTCCCATGTAGCTTTCTCTACTTTTTGATTCCTCCACAATATTTTAACTGAAGTTATCTCCTTAGTTCTTAACTTCAGAACTTGCCTATCTAAGATTTTGATAGAAACACCCTCATAGGACAAGTAATCCTTCATACCAATATCCTCTACAGGGACAACAAAAGAACACTCATCTACATATTTATTAAGCATTGACACATGAAAAAGGGAATAAATTGATGCCAAACTAACAGGAAAGTCCATCTCATAGGCCATATTACCAAACTTCCTCAAAATCTAATAAGGACCAACATAGTGAGGACTCAACTTACCCTTTTTCTAGAACCTTATCACTCATTTCATAAGAAAGACTTTCAAGAACTTCCAATCACTAATGTCTAATTCCAACCCTCTTTTCCTTATATCAATAAAAGACTTTTGGAGACTTTGAGTAGTCTTAAGTATTCTTCTAATAACCTTAACTTTCTCCATTGACTGACACATAAGATAAGGCCCGAACAATCTGGTTTCGCCCACCTTATACCATCCAATCGATAAACTACACCTTCTACTATAAAGGGCCTTAAAAAAAGCCATTTGGATACTAGAATGATAACTATTATTGTAGGCAAACTCTATAAGAGGCAAGTGATCCACCCAACTAACTTTAAAGTCAATGATATAGTCCCTTAGCATATCCTCTAGAGTATAAATAGTATGCTCTACTTGCCCATCCATTTGGGGATGAAAATGGTGATAAGATTCACCTATGTACCTAAATTATTCAGAAGAACCGGTAACATTAAGAAGAAAATTGTGTACCTCTATCGAATATGATAGACACATGAGCCCCATACTGATGATAGGCGAAATTACGCGCCTATATCAATATATTTTGCCCATATTTTAGCCTAGTTTCGAGAACTAATTATCTATTTCGTACACTTTTAGTCCTTTTTCCTGTAAATGAGCTAACAAATGTGATTAGGAAAGTTTCAGGTATAAATGATGCAAAATACAGCAATTTATGGCTTACTTGACGCAAAAGAAAGCTCACAAACGAGATGGAAAGGAGCTGGACGCATAAAGGACTAAATCTGCTGCATGGAAAATCTGTCCCGGGCTAAAACAGCATTTCTGAAGACTTTGGGACTTACAGACACAAAGCTGGATTTTTGCCATAATACATTAACCTAGTGCAATTAGGTTATGTGTTTCATCATTCTATTTGGATTATAATTTTGTAACCTTACCCTAGTACAATTGGGTCAAGGATTTCATTAGTATATTAGGATTTGGTTATTTATTTTATTAGTTTAGTAGGAGTAGGATAGGAGTATTATAAATACCCTATCATGTTAGAGATTTTTGAGGAAGGGGAGAGACATTCTGACAATTCATTCATCTCCTTACAATTAAGACATCTTCCTACAACCCATTCTCAATTCTTCATTCTTCTACTCTTAAATTCCACAACAAGAGAATCGTTACTTGCTACGGAATCACTAAAACCACACGCCAAACACCTACTATTCACGCCATCCACCATGCAAAACGTGATATCCTTCGCATTCATGGGTAACTAAATCTCTTAGTTGGGGTTATGGAAGCCGAATGAGTTACTATCTATAGCTATGAGTTTGTGAGTTCAAGACAAGTATATTGCTTATATCATTATTCTCTTCATCTTAAATCTACATTCTTTGCGGTTCAAACACAAGAACACGCCATTCTAACATCTAACCTGTTCGAGAGAAAGGTTATTTGTCTAGAAAAGAAGACGCATAGACCAACGCCAGTCTAACATCTGACTTGTTCGAGAGAAAAGTTATTTGTCTGGAAAAGAGATAATGTCAAGGTAGTAGGACACCCTTTCCTATTAAAAAGCTAGTGCCGTACCTGGACTAACTTCTTGGAGAATTCGTACCGTTAGTCACGCTTTAAGCTCGAGAGAGTTAAAGTGAAATAGTCCTTGTTTAGGTCGAGAGACGCTTGGATTTACCATCGACTACAATTCTCTATAAGCAATTACATGTCAAGACTCTACACACTCATAGCCAATAGAGACGTATACCTCAGAAGGTGGACATAACCCCAACGCCTCAATTCTCATTGTTTACAACACACGTGACAATCTCTCTTTATTTTGCTATTTTCAGTTCTTACATTCTTGTTTTGGTTACATACTACAATCCCCCCTTTCCTACGAGACTTGCACTAAAAGTCTAGTAATTTCTCTTGCTTGTTGGCCAAGCTATTCTCTGTGGGATCGATACCCAACCCAGGTTGGGTTCTATATTTGCTAACGACCGCTTTACACTCCCACGAGAGCTGTAGATTGAGCGTTATCACATACAACCAAATATATACTAAATATACAACTTTGCCTATTACTCTCTTGAATAATTTGTTCTTACTGGGAGAAAAGGGAATCATACTGGTTTCAGGAACACATAAGATCGATAATAAAGTCCATATGAATCATCACCCACTTCCATATGGGTATATCTAAATGTTCAACCTTAACTTGTCGATGGTTTAAACACTTGGCAAGAAAATTTTCAATATCCTTTTTTATATAATTCCACCAATATATCTCCTTCAAGTCATAATACATTTTAGTAGAGATGAGATGAATAACATTCTTGGAGACGTAGGCCTCAATCAAAATCCTCTCTTGCAGCTTATCCACATCAAGAAGACATAGTCTCCCTTAATATCAAAATAACCATATCCTTAAATTTTAAAGTTAAGACCCTTTGCTGGCCAATACCCTTCCTGATTTGCATCAATATTGGATCATTTACCTATTTCTCTTTAACCTTGGCATATAAGGAGTACTTAGCCACCTCATGAACAATCACTCCCCCATCCTTAGAGTCTAAATGTCAAATTACAAGATTATCAAGATAATGGATGTCCTTCATCAAACCCCTCTTTGTATTATCAATATGGGAAAGACTACTTGTGGCCAACCTGCTAAGAGCATCAGCAATAACATTAGCCATACCTTAATGATAGAGCAGGCTCATGTCATAATCCTTCAATAACTCAAGTCACTCCTTTTTCCTAAGATTTTTCTCTTTGTACGTGAACATGTATACTAGACTCGTATGGTCGGTAAAGATGCCAATGTGCACCCCATATAAGTAACGACTTTAAATCTTAAGTACAAATACCAAAGTTTCTAATTCAAGATCATGAGTGGAATAATTCCTTTCATGGACTTTACGTTTCCCAGATGAATAAGCCACCTCCTTATTATGTTGCATAAGTACATAACCCAGCCCTACCTAGGATGCATCACAATAACCACAACCCTTTGGTACCCATGGGTAGCATCAAGATAGAAGGAGTAGTTAACCGATTATTTAAATTCTCAAAAGTGCTCTCACAAGCTTTGTACCATAGGAACTTTACTTTTTTATGAGTCAATATGGTTAGTGGAGCAGCTATAGAAGAAAAAATTTCTATGAACCTCATGTAGTAACCTGCTAGGCCTAAGAAGCTCCTAATGTCAGTTGGATTCATCGACCTAGGACATCTTTTTACAGCGCCAATCTTTTGGAGGTCAACCATAATACCTTCACTAAATACAACAAGCCCAAGAAAAGTCACAACACTTAGCCAGAATTCACACTTGGAAAATTTGTCATACAACTCTTGATTCTCAAGGGTTTTAAGTATGATCTAGAGGTGATTAACACAATCCTCCTCACTTTGGAGTACACCAACATAACATCAATAAACTATAGTGAACAAATCTATAAAATGCTAAACACCCTGTTCATAAGGTCTATGAAGGTTGTAGGTGCATTGATCAAATGAAATGACATAACCAAAAATTCATAATTGTTGTATCAGGTTTGGAATGTGGTCTTTGGAATATCAACTTCCCTAACTTTTAGCTGATGATAACCCAAATGAGGTCTACTTTGGAAAAACATCTAACGCCCTAAAGCTAGTTAAAAAGATCATCAATTCTTGGAAGTGGGTACTTATTATTCATGGTGACCTTATTCAAATGACAATAATCTACGCACATATGAAGGGAACCATCTTTCTTTCATAGAAAGATTAGGGGATCACCCCAAGGAGAGACACTAAGATAGATGAAACCCTTATTAATGAGGTCTTTAATTATTCTTTTAAATCTTTTAGATACATATGAGCCATTCTATATGGTGGGATGGAAATGGCTCGAGTATCAGGTAAGAGATTAATTCCAAAGCCTATCTGTCTATTAGGGAGAGTTCTACGAAGATCATCGATAAATACTTTAAGAAACTCATTTACTACAGGAACAGACTGTAATAAGGGACTCTCAATACTAGAATCCTTAACCCAGACTAGATGGTACAAAAAACCCTTAGATATCATTTTACGGGCTCTAAGATAAGATATAAACCTCCCCTTTGGTGCCGAGGAATTTCCCTCCCATTCTATGAATGGTTGACTTGAAAAATAAAAAGTAACTTTCCTAGTCCTACAATCTATAGAATCATAACAAAAGTAAATCCAATCTATTCCAAAAATAACATCAAAGTCTACCATATCAAGCTCTACCAAATCCACCACAGTATCTCAATAAAACTAGACACAACAAAGTTTTTATAAACCTTTCTAGCAATAATGAATTCACCAACAGGAGTTCAGAGATATATTTGAGACAAAAACTAAAATTCATAGCCACACAAGGGATTACATAAGATAGAGTAGATATAGAGTCAAGTAGCACCTAAACATCATAGGAGAAAACTGTGACCTATACCTAACCTGAAGTAGTCCTTTTTGTAGATGGGGAAGAAAAAGTAGTAGCTAGGGACTTATTTCCCTCAGAAGTTCCTCTTACAGAAGGATAAGCACTCTGAATATGGCCAGGCTGACCACAACCATAGCACATCGACTTCCAAATTGTCATTTTCTAGGGTGCACTTTTTACAGGTGGCGCAAAAAGGATATGATCTAGCAAACTGAGCCACACTACAAATGTGTCATGGTTTCATAGCACTTTCGATGCTTAAAATTAGGAAATTATGTAAGTACTTAGGTATTTTTGTTAGATGTAATGTTCTTGTGTTGGTTTTGCAAAAAAAATAGAGTTCTAAGTAGAGAATAAGCATAAAAGGATGAAAAAAGGCAAAGAGTATACCCACGAGCCAACCTGCAACCCATAGGTACTACTTACGAGCCTGTAGGTAGCCCACGTAGGTAGAAGGACTAAGATTCTAAAAGCTAACATTAAACTTTGACTGCTATGGACCTTACTTGCGAGGAGTAAGTACTACTCATAGGTAGGGTTTTTAAAACCTAAAGATTCATATGATTTCGACCTACTTATGCCCCATAGGTACGACCTACATCCCGTAAGTAGGGTCATAGGGTGGTTCCAACTTTGATTTCCTACTTTGTTTAGGATAGGCTTTCTGATGTATCTATAAATACTGATTGGATGTTTCTTATAAGTCTATGCTCTTTATATACTTTAACATAATTTTTAGTTTTGAGATACTTTTTTGATCTTAGAATTATTGTTCTTGGTTTTTTAGGGTTTGATATTGAATTGATATTTTGGGTTTCCATTATCATTATTCATGATATCATTCATAAAATTTCATCTATAAATTCTATGTGTGTTCTTACGATCATAAGTAGGTAAACCCCATAACTAGGGTTGTGGGAACCCTGATGGATTAACAAAGTAAAGTAAGAGAAAAGTCATTCTAAATTGGTGTTCTTGTACGTATTATAATTTCTTTTGAATTGATTGTTGATGTGCTATAAAAATATAGCACTTTTGACACTTAAAACAAGGAAAATGTGCAAGTTTCTAAGGTTGTTTTGCTAGATATGATGCATTTTGGGTTTGTTCATGCTCAAACCATGTGCAAGAATTGAAGAAGAGATGAAAAGATGACTCCCAACACTTGCTAAGTCAATATGTGGACCGTAAGAAGCACTTATGGACTGCATGTGGGCAAAGCAAGTTCTAAAAGTCCAAAATCCCGAAATCTAGCCTATAGGATTTTTGGTCCTGGCACTTACGATGTTGTTACTTACGCTCACCTTACAAGATGCATGTGCTACTTGCGCCCAAGGTCAGGGTGCAAGTAGAGACCATAAGTGGCCACCGACCCTATTTTCTCCTATTTAGTTCGCACTTTTATTTAAGGGTTTCCTGACATACTATAAATACCCTTTATGTGTTTTTCAGTAGGAGAAACACACTTTGGATATTAAATTAAAAAACATATTTTGATTCCAAGATTAGATTTTGATCTTGAGATTCTCTTGTATTTAACTTCAGTGGATTAATTTAGTTATGGTTGTGGGTTTTCTACTTCTTATTATTGTGATTTCATTTATGCTTTCAATTATGAATGTTGTTGATTATTTCATAAGCATGAGAAGCTAAAAATCCATAGCAAGGGTTGTGGATACCCTAGCAGATTAATGAAGTAGGGGAAGTGCTATCATTATTCTAAACCGATACCCATGCATGTATTGCTTTATCTTCAATATAATAGTTTTCTTAATGGGTGCACTTGTTAGGATCTCATCTAGATTATTGATACTTACTCCAAAAGAGGAGTAGTGACTAGGAAAAGATAAAGACAATGATAATTTAGAGTTTAACTATCGATCCACGCTTCTATGTTTTAGCTTAATAAGATGGTTAGGTTTCATCTAATAACTAGAGACTCAAAAGTTAATAGTTAATAGGGATCAAGATAAAGGTTAGTAAAGCAAAATCCTGAGACTCAAATGGTAAAGATTGAAATTTTTCTACTCATCCACAAAACTGTCGAAGGTACATAACTTATCGATTTTGTATTCAAGGTATCAGGTTGGTTCAACATAGCATGATAAGCCTACAGAGTTGAGAATCCAGGGGGAACACAATTCTAGTGTTCACTTACAACTGATTACAATCAAAGTTGATATTTTCTACTTGTTCGATGTTACTATTCAACCCCCCCCCCCCCATTTACTTTACCAGTTTTGTCTATTGATTACAATAGCTGAGAGCCATGAGTCAACATATTACCTTAGGATTCAAACCCAATATTTGTTGGGTTACTATATTTGACAGCGACTATATCATCTTTTAAGAAAAGATATAGCTTGGAACATCACCAAATTTTGGCACCATTATTGGGGAATACGGTGTTGATTTGTGAATTGAAGTTGTTGCAGTTTTTGGGTTTTCTTTTTGTTTTTGATCTTAGTTGGGCATACATTGGTGTATGCCTATCACACAGAGTAGAGGAGATCCCTTACTCCTAGTGAATCCAAATCTAGAGAGGATCCTACAAACACCTAGTGGGATAGTGGAAAAAACAAAGAGATGATCTTACTAAAGGGGTTCGTGATGTTGTACCTCCCATCCTTCTAAGGGAGTACAAGATATTGTTGATCAACAAACCAGTCAAATTTATCTCAAGTTAAAAATGAGAGGATGGAATGAAAGAATCTCAGCGAGTAGATCAGGAGGCAAAGCTAGCTAAGCAAAGACAAGAAGTAGAACCGCCGAGCAACACTCGATGGAAATTAGAACAGAGCTAGAGGTGTTGGTGTTCAAGTGATCCCAGCATACCAGTAGGTGCAACCATATATATATGATGAAGAAGATCTAGGATATGTTGATTCGACAGAGACTAGAGCTATTATTCTTTCTGTTTTATCCTCAGGCATCAAGTTTGACATAACAAGTGTAATAATCTAGGTCTTAAAATTGAAGGGTGTGTTTATAGGTTTGCCCACAGATGATGCATATATGCACCCTGATAATTTTATTAGGGTCTACAGTTCGTATACTATTTCAGGTATGGATCAGGAAGTACTTAGACTGAGGTTGTTCACCTTCTCACTTACAGGAGATGCATATTTATGGTTAGGAAATTCTTAAATTGGTTATTTCATCTATGTAGGATGTTGTAGCTTAAGGAAGAGATTTATAACTTCAGGTAAAAGCAGGCAGAATCTATGTATAAGGCATGTTGTTGGTTTAAGAAGAAGCTGAGTATGGTGCCCAATCATCGGTTGTCAGGGGTGAGTTTATTAGAGATATTTTACTGAGCCTTGACCATCATCTCCATAGCCATGGAAAAATCCATATCTGGAGAAGCTTTTATGAGACTACACTGGAAGGCAGCTTCGAAGATGCTAGATCAGATCTCACTCACTAACTGAGAGGGCTCTGGAAAGTATGCAATTGGTGCCTCCTATGACTAGAAAGTAGCTGATGATTCAGTAGTACAAGAAATTATGCTGCTACAAACTAATCTAGGGGTACTAGCAAAGTAGCTTGCAGCAGCAACTTCTAAGAAAGTAAATGCAGTAGCAGCATAAGGGTCAACTTCCAAAGCTTATGAGTCAGAATGGGAGGAGTAAGCAAATTATCTGGATCATTAGTTGGCAGGTTTCTAAGCCCAAGGGAAAGGGAACCAAGGTCGAAACTACTATGATAGATACACAGACCATAGTAGAAAGCGAGATGGTGACTGAAGAAAGAAGGATGACTATAGAGATAAGGGAGATGGGTACATTTCTCTTGGTAGAGGAGATGCAGAATCAAGAATGGAGTAGATACTAGCTAAGCTTGTGAAGGGTCAAGAAAATTAAGAGATCAACCTTAACGAGATTAAGGCTGACATGTCAGGGTTGACCCAATAGGTCGAATCTCATGCAACTATTATCAAGCAATTGGAGCACCAGTTCGAGCAGATGTCAGCGACTTTGAACTAGAGGTAGCTAGGTATCCTTTTGAGAAACACTATGAAAAATTTGAAAAACAATGTTCATATTCTTACTATAACCCGGAGGAGTGGTATTACTATTATAGAACTCTTACTACCTATAGTGGAAGTTGATGATGATGAGACACCTATTGCGGAGCCAGAAATAGTAACAAGTGGTGATGATGCAATTACTAAGGGAAAAGGTACGGACCAGGTTGTTGAACAGGAAATAATACAAATTTTGAGACTGCTCCACTCTTTCCTCAATGACTAAAGCCTAAAAGAGAAAAAGCAAAGTTCAAGCAATTTATTGAGATGCTGAAAGAATTAAGCTTAAATATTCATGTTCTCAAGGCATTGGAGAAGATGCCTAAATATGCTAGGTTTATGAAGCAGTTGGTAACAAGGAAGAATAGAGTGACTATTAAAGATGTTGATGGCTTGCACCACTATAGTGAAGTCACTACGAGGTCTTTGGCTCAGAAAAAAGGTGACCCCAGAGCATTCACTGTACCATGTACTATTGGGTCATCTTGATTTTACCAAAGCCTTATGTCACTTAGGAGCCACCAATAATTTGATGTCACTGTCCATATTCAAGCAATTGGGTTTGAACCCTCTAGAACCAACTTTGATGCAACTGTTGATGGCTGACCACACAGTGAAGAAACCTATTGGCATTTTGTGTAATGTGATTGTGAGAGTGGACAATTTCATATTTTCAATTGAGTTTGTCATTCTGAATTATGAGTTTGAAATTGAGATGCCCATTATATTAGGTAGACCATTTATGGCCACACATAGAGCGATGGTTGACATGGAGAAAGGAGGGTTGAAATTTAGAGTCAGCGGTGTGCAGGCCACATTCAACATTCAAAAATTAATGAACTAGCCAACTGACATAAGGGTGGTATCAGTGATTAATTGTATTGATGACCTTGGAGGATGATCCTATGGGTATCTTGATGAATTCTGAGTAATCAAGATACCCACGCAGTGCCGTGACATTAAATCAAGCACTACATGGGAAACAACCCATGGGTTTATTGGTGAAGTTTGAGAGCCACGTCGTGCCGCGATGTTAAATCAAGCCCGGAGTGGGAAACAACCTACTATTTTAGTGTTCACATTTTTGTTGTTTTTCTGTAGTAGGTTTTAGCTTATGGAATTTGTTAGAATATGGTAATAATTCTACATTCATCGATATCCAAGTAAGGGTATTATGTCACCAACCCATCATGGTCACAAGTTCCACACGAACCAGGTAAGTTGAGCAATAAGTTGAAAAGTCAATATTTTGAGGATGAGAATAGAAAGTTGTGGACTTTGACACCTAATAATACTTTTTTAACCTCAAACTCAGGTTATGAGACCATAATTATATGGAAAAATATCAAAATACCAAGTACAGATTGCAGAAAGCAAACCAAAACACCTGTTGGCCACAAGTGGCAGGCGCAAGTGGCTGCTGCAACTAGGTCATAAGTGGGCCCAAATTTTAATTAATATTTTGGGCCCACCAACATATATATATATATATATATATATATATATATATATATATATAACCTAAAACATCCCCCATCCTTATTTAAACACATTTAACCTTATTCTAACTCATTCAAATCCTCAAAACTTTACTTTTCTCTTTGAATTCAAACCTCCCTCTTAAAACATAAACTAAACCCACACTTAAGTAAAGGCTACATTGACACTAGTTTGAGATACAAACTTGTCCCAACACACTAAAAACAAGTTCCAACTTTGATTTTCTCGAGTTCTTCATTGTTCACTTTTGATTCATCATAAAAGAAGCAACTTTCTCAGCTCTTAATGGCTATGTATTAATTTATTAATTGTTAAAATAAGTTGATATGTGTATTCACATGCAAAATATATAGATTTTATGATGCTTGTATGTAGGAGCATTGAAGTAGCCTAAAATCATAATGTAGGGCCTTGTTTTGAATTGAATTCTAAAGTTAGTCCCAAAATAAAATTTGAACTTAAAGGAGTAAAGTAATACTACAAGTTGAGCATGTTAAGTTTGCTTTGAAAACCATGATTCTTGATATATGTATGTACATTGGACTTTTTGGGATTTCAAATAAGTTATAGGGGTGTGAAAATTGAGAAAAAATTCAATCATTTTGAATTTTGAGTTTTTCTTCAACTTTTGCTATTCCTTATTTTTGTTGGAAACTAACAACTGGCTTTTTAGGTACATATGGCGCCTAAAGTTTCTAAGAAAAATAAGGTTGATACCCCAAGGAGATGGGCAGATTCTCAAGAGCCTAGTGGCTCAGTAGAGGAGTACCCAATGCAGCAATATAGAGACAGTGCAGTAGGGATGACACGCAGAGTTTCTAAAGGGCAGATGGGCCAGGCTGATCTGGAAGTTGCAGCTCAGCCATGGATGAAGTCATCTAGGATATCACCCTCAGAAACTCCTTCACCATATAATGATGAGGAAAAAGAGATAGATTCTTAGCCTACTCCACAGGTTTTAACTTAGGACCCTCAGTCTGAGGAGAGGTCTCAGGATTAATCTGAGGATACTGAATTGGAGAAGTCATTAGTGGTACCCTAGTTTGAGGAGGGTACCTCCATATTGGTACAGCAGTTAGATGTACCCCATTTTGAGAAGGATATAAATTAGGCTTCCCACAATGCATCAGTATAGCAGAGGTCGAGTCTTACATCCATACATGCTAAAAGGGTACCAATTAGGTGGCGTGTAGAGAATAGGCGAGAAGTTTATGATATAGGCAATCGTATCTTAGATAATAAAAGGCCTAAAGGACTTATGTATAAGGAGAAAAGTATTGATCTATAGGGACTAAGAAGATTAACATAGTTGCATGCGTCCTTTGATCGATATCAGTTAGAGTGGATAACTAGACCATCCGATTCTTATAGCCCAGCTATGGTGCATGAGATTTATGCATGATATTGAGCTATAGCAGATCTTCATATGCATAGATTACCAGTACTGATGAGGCACATGGAGTAGCCACAACTTGATCATACACTTGTGAAAGGGGTCAGAGTTGATCTGTCAACAAAGACTATCTGTTGGGTCATTTTTCATCTTAATTATATTACTCCCACATCTATAATTAAGTATGACTACAGACTGAGAGTCATACTTAATCAACATACTATGTGAAAGGATGAGCATAGACAAGAGAAGGTTGAGATAGATAGGTGGATAGATATATATATTTCACCTTTGGGTAATGCTACCTCCTAGATTAAAAGTCATGGTGTGATCAATAAAGGTACATTGTCCTTTGAGGCCAAGTTTTGGTGGTTTCTTATTCAATACTGACTATTCTCCAAAGCCTCAAAAAATTTATTGACTTGGGAGGGAGCAACCCTAGTTGCTAGTATAATGGTCGGATATTCTATTGATTTTGCAAATATTTTTTGGCCTGAGATCCATGACAGAGCATTCGGAAAGCTGACTAATCTTCCATTTCCTTGCATGATGCAGAGACTATACAAAGAGGTCAGTGTACCTCAAATACTGAGAGTAGATGAGAGTTTACGTGTGATGGCCACTACATAAAAAAAGAGTATAAAGGATTCAACACACCCAAGCCTTCCCAGGAGATCTACAAAGCTAGCTGCAGTACCTAGTCCCAGACTGAAGTCCCAGTAATTTCCACAGAGCCTAGTAATACACTCATAGGTGATGTGGGTATTGGTGTTGATATGGAGATAGGGTAGTAGATAGAGGCTCTAAATTCGAGTACGTAGGACGATGGGATACCAGCTACTTCTTCATCAGTCCCAGCTTTGACCTTAGATCCTATTGATGTTTTTTTAAAGCCAAATCATCAATCTACTATAGCTCCTGGTACAGGTATGATCACTATATTTAAAGAGTTTTGGTAGAGCTTAGTGGATAGTCAGAGGGACACTAATGCTCGGTTAAGGGTTGTTGAGACCAATATTACTTCCCTCTATGAACAAATAAGATCAGAGGTTCGGACCAAATTCGAGCAGCTAGAGGCCAGATGGGAGGCCATACAGAGAGATACATTGTCTGAGCTATGTATTAACTTCCATACATATCTTTATACATTTCAAAGATAGATGCGTCAAATCTAGCCCAGATAAGGAAAGATTTTAATATATTACAAGCGGGGGTACACTCTCTCACAAAGAGCCATGTAGCATCTGTTTCTTTAGTTATACCCCAGTGGTCTAGATATCATATTTGTGCATACTGAGATAGTTTGATTTCTTCATAGAAGATAATGAGGAAGTCTCAATAGTTGGAGCCAAGAAAGGTCACATTGGAGACTTATAGGATCCTGATAATCCATATGACCAAGACATTAAAAGGGCTAGACATGATTCAATGGATACTGCAGTCATTGATAGGTAAAGGTGCATAGAGCTAGAAGCAGGTGCATCCTCTAGTATAGAACCGCAACCACCACCACCTCCGCTAGCTAATATGCCCTCATTGGGGATACTCACGACATAGACACTTAGCATGTCACAGGTATGTTCTTACTTTCCTTTATTTTGTATTATTTTAGCACATTGAGGATAGTGCATAGTATTTTAGGTGGGGTGGGAGATACCATAGTGAGTTTTTATTTTCATGCTTCTTTTTTTCCAGCTGTGATATGGTTGTAGAATCGACATGTCTATGATAATTTGTATCATATTGTGTTTTGTTTTGTATTGTGGGTTATTTTTATGTAATTAGGAGATTTTTAAGTATTTAGGGCAGAAGTTATGTTTTTCATTGATTTTTGAGAAAAATGATACCCCTCCAAAATTTGTGATTTAGAACTACGTGAATGTATATATGTGTGAACTTTGTGGATCTTTTTATTGCATTAAGATTAAGGGCATGATAATCACTCGCTAACAATTGCATGAACTGGACATAATATTGAATCTGTGCTATGAGTGTGTGTGTGAAATGCTACTTAGTTTCCTTTATGTTTTGAATCTAAAACTTTCTGGTTAGTCTTGCCTAGGTTGAAAGATAGTCGGTTAGAAAAGGATCATAGGTCATTTTACATTTCAGACCACTTTTAGCCTAAATGACCTTACCTATGTGAAATAATATTCTTGATCCATATTTTGAACCTTACAGTTTTTTTATTATTTCACTATTCACCTTACCATTTATGTTACAATGAACCTTTTTTGGCTCTAGTCCACCTTGGACATTATGCACCTCAACTCAGGCAAAATACTTAAGTTGAGGTTGGCTATCATAGGGGTGCATGGTGTAAAATAGGTATGTAGAAGGGTAAATAAGAGAAAAATTTAGTAGGACTGGGTGTGGTAGAAAAAGAAAGAAAAAAGAAAAAAAGAAAAAAATATGTAAAAGTGAAAAATAAATAATAAAAGACCGCACTCAACCTGAATGTGCATTAAAATAAAAAAGGAGAAATAAGGGCAAAAATAAAGTGAAAAATTGGCTAGTAAGTGAGACCCCAAGGTTAGAGTAGTGTCAAGGTGGCTTAGTCATGTGATTTGTTGATATATGCAATACCAACCCTTAAGACTATATTACAAACTGAGAAAAGTCCTATAGTGATCCTAACTTGACTATCTGAATGCTAAGGTAAAGAAAATAAGGGCAAGCCTATAGTATTTGATGCACATTGATTGGAACTTCTCTTCTGAATATGAATATCTTTTAACTATCTCTGCATTGACATGCATTATTTCGTAAGAGCGAGTGGGACATCTTTGTTATGAGGGCACATGAGTTATATTGCTAGCTATTTTCTTGTTTTGGGTAGTGTAACTTGTACATATGCATGATTGTTTGTTGCTAATGGAATGACATACATTGATCCTATTTGGTCACACTATTGTTCTTCAAGTTCATACACAGTCCATTTTGAAAAGTATGATTGGAGGGGGTGTTATGTTTTGAACTTAAAACGTTGATTGACTGCCTTGAATAACTTAGATTCTCCTAGTTAAACATTGTTTTTGTTTTGTTGGGTTTTGGTGCCTGAGGACATACAAATATTCCAAGTTGAGGGTGTTGATGTGCTATAGAAATATATCACTTTCGATGCTTAAAACGAGGAAAATATGCAAGTTTCTGAGTTTTTTTGTTAGATATGATGCGTTTTGGGTATATTTTTCATGAAATCATGTTTTGGATGTTAAGTTCATGAAAGAGATGAAAAAGGTATTTTGACTACTTGTTGGAGCAATTATGGATGTTCCGGATAGTTTCTAGTTTGTTTGTGATCAAACCATGTGCGGGAATTGAAGAAGAGCTGAAAAGATGAATCCCGGCACTTGCTAAGCCAACATGTGAACCACAAGTAGCACTTATGGACCGTATATGGGCAAAGCAAGTGCTAGAAATCAAAAATCCTAAGAGCTGACCTACAGGATTTTTGGTCCTACCACTTGTGGTCACTACTTACGCCCACCCTGCAGGCCGCAAGTTCTATCTGCACCCAGGGTCAGGTTGCAAGTAGAGACCATAGGTGGCCACCTACACTATTTTCTCCTATTTTATTCGGGATTTGATTTTAGAATTTCCTCATGTACTATAAATACTCTTTGTGTTTTTCAGTAGGATAGATACACTTTTGTTATTCAAAAACATATTTTGATTCCAAGATTACATTTTGATCTTGGGATTCTCTTATATTAACTTCAATTGAATAATTCAGTCACGCTTGTGGGTTTTCTATTTCTTATTATTGTAATTTCATCTATGCTTTAAATTATGAATGTTTTTGATTATTTCACAAGCATGAGTGGCTAAAAACCCATATCTAGGGTTGTGGAAACCCTGGCAGATTGACAAAGTAGAGGAAGTGCTATTGTTGTTCTAGATTAATACCTATGCATGTATTTCATTATCTTTAATTTAACAATTTTCTTAATGAGTGCACACATTAGTATCCTGCCTAGATTATTGCTACTTACTCCAAAAGAGGAGTAGTGACCAGGAAAAAATAAAGACAATAGTATTGTAGAGTTTAACCATCGATCCACACTTTTAAGTTTTATCTTAGTAAGATGATTAGGTTTCATGTAATAACTAGAGACTCAAAAGGTAATAGTTAATTGGGATTAAGATAAGGGTTAGTAAAGAGACATCCTGAGACTCAAAAGGTAAAGGGTGAAATCCTTCTGCTTGTCCAAAAGATTGTATAAGGTACATAACTTATCAATTTTACACGTAAGGTATCGGGTTGGTTCAACATAGCACAATAACCCTATAGAGTTGAGAAGCTAGGGAAACACAATCCTATGTTCACTTATAATTGATTACAACATAAGTTGATATTCGCCACTTGTTCGATATTGCTATTCAGAAATGCCCTATTTACTTTTCTTGTATCGCCTATTGATTACAACAATTGAGAGTCGTGAGTCTATGTATTCCCTCGGGATTCAACCCTAACCTTTGTTGGGTTACTATATTTGACAGCAACCATATCATCTTCTAAGAAGAGGTGTAGTTTGGACTTCACCAATTGTTTCTTAATGGTTGCAAGCATTAGCAACTCGTATTTATTCTATACTAACAAGAAAGAAAGGTAGAGATTGGTTAAAAGAAATCAGAACAGTAATTTTAAGCTACACACCCTCATCTAATTAGCTTAAGATCTAGAGGAGATAATTAATCTAAGATCATAAATAAGGGTTAGGAATATGACACTCTAAGATCGAGAGGATATGAGTGAAATTCACCTCAACCAAGGTCGAGAGTTAGTTAGGTGATATATAACTTGTTAGATTTTGCATGTAAGGAACCAAGATAGTTTGACATGCACAATAAGTCTATAGAGTTTGAAGTTAGGGGAAACACAGTCCTAGAGATTGTCTCATATTGAAAATAACTCTACTTGCCTAAGCATTTATTACAATTACTACTATTCTTACAAAAAAAACCATTTGCTTTCTGCACTTTCCAACTACATCAACAAGTTCATGAAAGATTTCCCTCTTATTCCCTATGGGATCGACCCCAACCTTATTGGGTTCTATATTTAACAATAAACCACATTATACACTTTAGGAGGTATAATTTGGGAAACATCATATTTTTGAGTCATTGTCGGGGAATACGATTATGGATTGATTGATTAAGTTTATTGAGATTATTGGTTTTCAATTTTCTACTAAGCTTGTGGTATACACTGGTGTATGCCTGGTATTTGGATCAAGGAAATCCTCTAATTTTATTTAATCCTTAGCTTAAATGAACCTTACAACAAAATGATAAAATGAAGAGACAAGAAAAGTATGAGCATAGAGCCCTGCACAAAGGGGTTTGTGATGACCCAACCACATTGAATCAGCTACCTATACATATTACTTAAGAAACTACTGAGAAAACCATTGCTCAATTAATATCCAAAGAAAATGTGAGGTCATCACTAGCCCAACATGTTAAATAAAAAGCTAGACAACAAGAGAATAAAGATCTTATAGCAACACTTGACAGAGATAGGGCTAGAAGGAACCGAGTTCAAACTCCACCAGTTCACTAGTATTTCCCAGTTTATTATGATCTAGTAGAAGATCTGGGGTATGTTGAACCAGTTGATATAGGTGCTATTATTCCTCAAGAATTGCCCCAAGGAATTAAATTTGACATTATGAGTGTAAAGATTCAGTTGCTTAATTTGACCATCCTGATGATGAATATTATGAACTTCATTGGGATTTATACTTCGTACAATCTATCAAGAGTAGGTCAGGAAGTTTTACAACTTAGGTTGTTTCTATTCTCTCTTAAATTCAAAGAGCCGTTATGGTTAGTAGAGCTGCCTCGTAGGTATATTACCTCATGGAATGATTTGAGGATACAGTTCTTGGACCAATTTTCCCGCCTTCTAAGATGTTGTAGTTGAAGGATGAGATCTATAATTTTAGGCAGTTACATTAAGAGGCAGTCTAAAAAATATGGTTTATGTTCAAGATAAAGTTGATGAATATTCCAAACCACAAAATCATGAGCAAGAACTTAATATTCTACAGAGCCTTGAATCCTAATACAAAGGTTGTGGCCGATACTATTACTGGTGGAGCTTTCATGAGTATGCGATAGGATCAAGCCACAAAGATATTACACTAGATTACTAAAATCAATCGAGGGTGGCATATTAGGTAGTGGATAAGGGAGCTAGTACTAATGATATTAGTATTTCCAGTAAGTAGAGAGCCCTTGATGAGATAGTGGTTTAAGAGGTAGCACAATTGTGGATTGAGATTGGATTTTTTACTAAGAAATTTATAGCCATGGGTGTATAAAAGGTAAACATTATGAGTACCCAATGTAAATATCCTAAGCATGAAGAATATAATTCTGAAGAAGATGACAAGTACTTGGATTGAGAGATGGTGGGTTTTTGAGCCAAGGTTCAAAGGTCCAATCAGGAAATTTAGAAATTGAGGCAAAGGAATTAAGGTTGGAACTACCATAGAGACAATTATAGGGAAATGAGCAAAGAGTGCGATGGTGGTTAGAGGAGAAAGAATGATTATAAGAAGGAGAGTGGCTTGTATGTTCCATTAGGGAATCGTGATGCTTAATCTATAATAAAATTATTGTTTACTAAGCTAGTAAAGGGTTCAGAGAGATAAGAGGTTGTATTAAAGAGATTAAGGCAGATATATCAAGATTAAGCCAGAAAATAGAATCATATGTTGTCATGATTAAGCAGCTTGAGTAGAAGTTTGGTTAGATGTTGGCTATGTTGAATCAGCGTCAACCAAGAACTCTTTCGAGCTATATAATTCAAAATCCTAAGAATAATAGTCAACATTTAGCCATCACTACTCGAAGTGGTAAGGCTACTATTGATCCACCTATGTCTGTAGTTAATGAGGTGAGAAATGATACTATGGATGCTACCGATTTACCTAGAGTTGAAACTAAGAAATTACTGAATAATGGTGAGACATCACATAAATCAATAGCTTTAGAAAAATAAGATGATATTGATAAAATTAAGTGTAAAGAGCCTATACTAGTATTAAAGTCTATTCCATGACCTCCTCCATATTTACCTTAGAGGTTGAAGAACAAAAAAAAAGGGAAATATCAAAACTCATATTGATATTGAAGGAATTGTCTACAAATATCACTTTTATGGAAACTTTAAAGCAGATGTCTAGCTATGCAAAGTTCATAAAGGATTTAGTAATCAATAAGCAAATGGAGAGATTTGAGCCCATTGACAATATGCACCACTATATTGTTATTACTTCCCAATCTTTAGTTGAGAAGAATCAAGATCTCGAAGCTTTCACTATTCTTCCCACTACTGGGTCCATAAATTTTGCATGAGCATTATGTGATTTAGGAGCTATTATTGTATGATGCCTTTAGTTGTATAAAAACTATTGGGGCTGGAGTCACCAAAATTGACCTTTATAAGACTATTAATGATTGATCATACTGTGAAGAAGTTAGTTGGTATATTGTGTGATGTGTTGGTGAAGGTAGCATTTTTCATTTTCCCATCTGAATTTGTAATTCTCAACTGTGAGGAAGATTATGATGTTCATAGAATCTTAGGAAGTCCCTTGTTATCCAGGGTAGGGTATTAGTTGACACAGAGCTGAGACAAATGAAATTTTGTACCAATGATGAACAAGTTACTTTCAAAGTGTGTTAGTCAATGAGTAGTTAAAAAATATGTGAGTGGCATTCATACTATAGATAAAGATACATTGATTGCAGCCATTGAGGAGAGACTTTGTGTTGAGGCATTATCAGTAGTGATCATGAATTTTTATAGCAATGGTATTGATAAGTATGATGAGATGGTGAGTGCACTTATTAGCAGAGGTTCTTATTCTTAAGTGCTAAAGAAGCTGGATCTTCATTTAAAAAATAGAGTAACCCCACCAGCTTGGCCATCTATTTAGGAGCCACCTATCTTTGAATTGAACGCCCTTCCTTCTTATTTATGTTATGTATTCTTGGGGACCAGCAATACCTTTTTGATTATTATTGCAACAAATTTGTTGGATACGTAGGTTGAGGCTTTGATTTCAATTTTACGGAGGTTTAAACAGGCCATTGGTTGGACTATTATAGATATTATAAGCATCAGTGTCATTTGAATCCTTCTCTAAAGAGGTGGTGAAGAAGGAGATTAATAAGTAGTTATATGTAGGTATAGTGTACCATATTACAGATAGCAAGTAGTTAAGCCTGGTTTAGTATGTGTTGAAAAAGGTTGGGATCACTGTGCTCCCTAATGAAAAGAATGAGTTAGTTCATGAGAATAGTTATAGGATGGAGAGTTTGCATGAATTATCAGAATTTGAATACTTGGACACAAAATGATCACTTTGCTATGTCATTCATGGACCATATGTTAGGTCGTCTTGCAGGTAGAGTATGGTATTGTTTTATTGATGGTTATTCGGGGTATTATCAGATTTCCATTGCTCCCGAGGACCAAGAGAAGACCATTTTCATTTGTCCATATGGTAAGTTTCATATTCAAGTGGATGCCTTTCAGTCTTTGTAATTCTTTTACCACCTTTTAACGTTGTATGATATCTATCTTTTTTATATGGTGGAGTATACTATTGAGGTCTTCATAGATTATTACTCTATTTTGGTGAGTCATTTGATGACTATTTGGATCACTTAGCTAATGAACTTTAGAGATGTGAGGAGTGTAATTTGGTTCTTACCTGGTAAAATTATCACTTCATGGTTAAAGAAGGGATAATTCTTGGGCATAAGATTTTGAAAAAAGGGATAGAAGTCGACAGAGCTAAGATTGAAGTGATTGAAAATTGCCTCTATCAATTTTAATAAAATATATTCAAAGTTTCTTGGGTCATGCAAGGTTTTATAGGCGATTCATCAAGGACTTATCTAAGATTGTAAATCCATTGTGCAAGTTATTAGAGGAGAAGGTGAAGTTTGTTTTTTATGATGCTTGTCTCAAGGCCTTTGAGTGCCTAAAAGAGAGGTTGATCTGCTCCTATAATTGTGTCTCCGGATTGGACCTTTCTATTTGAGGTGATATGTGATGCCAGTGGTGTGGACCTAAGAGTTGTCTTGGCCAAAGATACCAGAAAATGCTTTATCCCATTTATTATGCCAGCAAATCACTCAACCCTACATAGAAAAATTACAAAGTTATTAGATAGGAGTTATTTGTGGTGGTGTTTGCTTTTGAGAAGTTTTAGTCCTATTTGATTGGTACCAAAGTCATTGTGCATACTGATCATATAGCTCTTAGGTACCTTATGATGAAGAAGCATGCAAAGCCCAAATTGATTCGATGGGTATTATTGTTGCAAGAGTTTGACTTTTAGCTTAAGGATAAAAAGGAATAAAAAACCAGGTTGTAGCCCATATATCTCGCCTAGAGGAAGAGTTGATGCTTGAACTAGGGGATGATATTGATATTGATGATACTTTTTCAGATGAACGCATCTGAGTGGCAACACAAGACTTAATCCCTTAGTTTGCAGATTTTGCTAATAATTTGGCAAGTGACCTCATTCTAAAAAACATATCATTTTAGCCATGAAAATGATTTATGCGAGGTATGAAAGTTCTTTTGGGATAAGCCTTAATTATTTTGGATGTGTGCGAATGGTGTGATTCGGAGGTTTATTCCCAAAGTTGAGATGATGAGCATACTGAAGGCCTGTCATTCATCTCTAGATGGGGGGTCACCATAAAGGCACTCAGATAACCCATAAGATTTTTTAATATGGTTATTATTGACCGATAATTTGTAAAAATGCACATGACTATGCTCGGGCCTATGACCAATGCCAGTGAAAGGGCAATATCTCACAGAAGCATGAGCTCTCTATAGCACCTATGCTTTAGCTTGAGTTGTTTGATATGTGGGGTATTGATTTCATGGGTCTATTTGTGAGTTCACATAGCATAAAGTACATTTTGGTGTCAGTTGAATATGTGTCTAAGTGGGTAGAAGTTGTTGCCCTTCTCAATAATAAGGATTGAAGTGGCACAACCTTTTTAAATAATAATATTTTCTCCTAATTTGGTACTCCATGAGCTATCATCAATGATGGTGGGTTGTAATACCCCAGTATTTGGACTCTAAAAATTTCTTGATTTTACCATCACTACCAGGTAACGACTCTCATGATGACTTATCCCCAGTCCTCACAAGTCATAAGGCTCCACTCATAGTCGAACTAGTAAGATAAGGTCACGAGTTATATGGTGGGACTCGTGACCATTCCATTGAGGTGGCCTTGAGTTTCTTCCCAAGCAATGAGTCGTGGCGACAACTTGTGACCAGTCACCACAAGTCGTTACCTGACCCTTAGTGACTGGGTCCTATATTTCCTGCCTATTTACATTAAGGGAATTATCGTCTTTTCCTCTTATCCCACTATTTCCCACTACTTAAAAACCTTTCATTAACCTTATTTCCATTGGTTAACATATCATAAACATCAATCTCTCCTCTCAAGCTTCTAAGTCAAGAACAAGTTAGGGTTTCAAGGGATTGATTATCTAAGCTTCAATTGGTGATTTCTCTTCCAAATTCTTAGTGTCATCAGGCATGTATCTCTTCCCTTAATAATTTTTATACAAAGCATGTGTCTAATTTTTATCCATATAGTTTTAATTATTGAATTTTGAATGTGGGTTGAGATATTTAGAATGGTTATCGTATGAATTAATTTTCCCATGGTTTTGAATTGTTTATTTATGTTTTATCTTGTGGTTTTGAACTAAATAAATGCAGGGGTGGGGGAATTGAATGGGGAACATGGGTTTCCCTAAAAATTTATGGTTTAACAGTTTGGAATTGGCTTTACCCTCAACCCAGCTTGTCTAATTATTTTGAAACATAGATACATGCATAATTGAACACACTTTTGGAACCTTACATTGCATAAAAGGTTAATGAAACTTAAAATGATTTTTGGAAAGCCTTGGTAGTCATGGATTGATTTTAAATTGAAAACTTTGGATTCAATTTGGCTAATTGGTTTTGGAATGGCATAATGGAATCGGCTTGTAAGATTAACCTTATTTGGTATGATGATAACAATGGTAAATTCCTAATTGAAAGATCCTTTGTTAATGGATGGGAATATGTAAATAGTTTTAATTTAGGCTTAAAAGGGGTTATGTAGCTTACCATAGAAGGTGTAGATCTCGGGGGGACAAATACTGGAAACCACATTTGTTGGCTTAGAGGTCTTCATGACTGTGTGCATAGTTCACACTTTATATATATATATATTTTGGAATGGCTGGGGTCATAGATTCCTTTGCCTATCCTCAACTTTTCCTGGTTCGTACGGCTAACACATGCAGGGACCTTTCAGCAGGGAAAGTTGAACCCATATAGCCCATGGGTTCCCTTAGGATGGTTAGAGCTACACATTCTAGGTTAATGATTTTAAAATTCATTATTAAACCTTGTTCCCTATCCTGACATTTTATATATATATGCATATATGAATGTGTGCATATGATTTTTAAATGGTTTTGGACTAATTTGATTATGCCATTATTTTATCCCTTTCCTGAGTTACATGTTAGTGCTCATCCCACTAACCATCACCGGAAACTGTATCATTTCATGATGTAGGATCCTACGATTTTTTTGATTACTTTAGAGTTTGGTGGTTTTGGTTCACCCATTGATCAGCTTAAAGTGGTAAGCCTCCATCTTTTGGAAGGCCATATATTTCACTGCTTTCCTTATGTTTTCAAAAAAACCACTGATCATACTTTTGTATTTTCTTTTGGCCAAGGTCGGGGGCATTTCCCGACGTAACTAGGTATTTCAATTTAGAGGCTTTTGTGGACAAAATGTAGGTGGTTACTGTTATTGAATCTTAGTTCCTATTAAGTTATCCTTCTTTCTTATTATGTTTGGGTTTCTTCTGCTATTATATTTATTATGCTCAGGTGACTAGATAAAAAGGGTGGTTTCTGACACTTGGTGGGCTTGAGATACCCGTCATGACTAGGCCTGCGGTTGGGTCATGAAAAGTTTGGTATCAGAGCATATGTTCAGGATCATTGGGTATCCATAAAGTCATGTCGAGTAGAGTCCCTTTTAAGGGTGTGTAGTAATCCACACTTATAAGGGAGAGGCTACAAGGCATTTAGGAATATTTTACTTTCTTGTGTTTTATTTTGGGCTACATGGTCTGGTGTCTTGAAATTCCTCTAATCTCTGATTTACTCATATTCAGATCATGCCTCTCCAAAGATATGATATTCGCAGAAACTTCTCTAGTACCTCTGTACTACCTGAGAATGATGTGAATGGAACTCACCCTGTCTATGGACTGCAGACTTGGTCTAGGGTCCCTGCTCCTGATTTTACTACCCCATGTAGAGTTTTACCGATTCTTACTAGTCCTCCTCGGTCTTTCTTAGCTAGTGATACTCATGACCTGATACCTCAGGGTGAGGTTTCAAATGCAGAGTTTCGCCAATCTATTCATCTACTTACTCAGTTAGAGGCCTCTCAGTCCCGTCAATCTAACCGTGCTAGTTTTATTGCTCCTTTTTCTAAGGTCACTAGGGTTGGCCAGTTTATGAGTTTGCATCCCCGACCTTCACAGGCTCTAAGGTTGGGGAGGATCCTCAAGGGTTTGTTGATAAAGTGGAAAAGATATTCAGGGTGATGTATGTTACTGATTCTGAGGGTGTGAAGTTTGTTGCATACCAATTGAAGGATGTAGCTTATTAGTGGTATGAGGAGTGGGAGCAGTTGAGAGGTGGTAGTGTGGATCTAACCTTATGGGATAAGTTTTTGAGTGCCTTTCTTGATCATTTCTTTCTGTAGGAGTTGAGGAAAGATAAGGCTAAGCCATTTGTAAATCTAAAGCCATAGAAGATAAGTGTAAAGAAGTATACTCTAAAATTTCAGTAGTTGTCTCGTTATGCTCTAGAGTTGGTTTCTTCTATAAGGGTGAAGACAAGGAAATTTGTTTTTGGGTTATCCCGTGACTTAGTATTACAATGTAAGGCTGTTATGTTGAATAATGACATGGATATCTCCAGACTTGTGATTTATATGCAGCAGATAGAGGATGAAAAAAAGAGACAAATAGATATAGGGGAGAGGCAGAACAAGAAGTTCAAGTATTCAGAGTAGGGTAGAGGTCGGTAAGCTAGTGGGAGAGATGGTAGACTGTGGAGCAAGAAAAGACTTGGGGAAATTTTGGTTCATATTCTTCGACTAGTTCTCCTTATCCTAAGATAGTTGGTGATCATTATTGTTAGGCTAAAAGTGGTCTTAAGGCACAGGGTGCCTAGTCTTAGGATAGTGGAGCTCAGTCAGCCCTACTATATCCTCATTATAGATTTTGCCATTAGCTTTACTGGGGTTATTATGATTAGGGGAGAAATCAGTGATTTAATTGTGGTCATCTTGGTCATATGCAGTGCTATTGTCCTATGGATAAGGTAGCCACTAGGGCTAATAAATTCCTGATCTCTATTTCTTCGGCTTCGGCGCCAAAGGGTTCTACTTCTGGTACCACCATAGGCCAAAATTGTCTCTATACTCTCGCTACCTGCCAGTAATCTCAGGCAACTCCTGATATTATTACTGGTACATTATAATTTTTCTCTTGTTATATGTATTATTTGCTTGATCTAGGATCTACCCTTTTTTATGTGACCCTTTATGTGGCTGCGCATTTTGGTTTTGGTCCGAAAAGTATTTCTGACCCCTTTTCTATGTCTACTTTGGTGGGTTATTCTATAGTTTCTAGAGGATCATAGGGAAACATTGGTGGATTTGGTAAAGCTTATATGGAAGATTTTGATGTAATCTTGGGGATGGATTGGCTCTATTTGTTCTAAGTTTATATGGATTGTAGGACCCGAAATGTCAATTTCGAATTTCCTAATAAATCGTAATTAAATAGTAAGGAAGTTCCTTAGTACCTAAACGGAGGTTTATCTCGTATCTTAAACCCTAAAAGTCAATCTCTAAGGGGTATCTGTATCACCTGGTTCCAGTTAAGGATTCTAGTTCTTAGAGGCTCTGTTTGCATTCTGTCCCTATTGTCAATATGTTTCCTGAAGTGTTTGTCAAGGATCTTTGTAGAATTCCTCCTGATAGAAAAATAGACTTTGGTGTTGATCTTCTACAGGATACCCATCCTATCTCTATTCCCCCATATAAAATGGCTCTGACTGAATTAAAAGAGCTGAAGGAGCAGTTAAAGGATCTCCTTGATAAGGGCTTCATTCATCCTAGTGTTTATCTGTGGGATTCTCTCGTGCTTTTCATGCGTAATAAAGATGGGTCTCTTTGGATGTGTTTATATTATCGGCAGTTGAATAAGGTTATAGTGAAGAATAAGTACCCTCTTCCTAGGATTGCTGATTTTTTTAACAGCTTTAGGGTGCTAGATGCTTTTCTAAGATTGACTTTTATTCTAGTTATCATCATTTGAAGATTAGGGTGATTGATATTCCCAAGACTTCTTTCCAAACCCGATATAGTCATTATAAATTCCTGGTTATGTCATTTGGGTTGACTAACGCTTCAGCTGCTTTTATGGATTTCATGAATCGGGTATTTAGACAATTTTTGGATCTGTTAGTGTTAGTATTTATCAATGATAACTTGGTTTATTCTAAGAGTGAGGACCTCCGAATTGCATTATAAACTTTTACGGATCAAAGGTTGTATGTTACATTTTCTAAATGTAAATTTTGGTTTAATATTGTGACTTTTGATAGGTATGTTGTTTCAAGTGAAAGGATCAAGGTGAATCTATAGAAAGTGGAGGCGGTTAAGAAATAGTCTAGACCTATGAATCCAACCGACATTCGGAGCTTCTTAAGATTAGTTGGGTATTATAGAAGGTTTGTGGAGAGCATCTCTTCTATTGTTTCTACTTTGAAAAGATTGACTCAGAAAAAAGTAAAGTTTTTGTGGTATTATGCTTATGAGGGTAGTTTTGAGAAGTTGAAGAATAATTTGACCTCAGTTATGATTTTGACCCTGCCCAAAGGTACTGAGGGTTTTGTTGTTCGTGTGGGACTGGGTTATGTGTTGATGCAGCATGGTAAGGTGGTGGCCTATGCTTCTAGGCATCTTAAGGTTCATTAAAGGAATTATCTAACTCATGATTTAGAGTAAGCGAAGGTGGTTTTTGCTTTGAAGATATGGCATCATTATCTGTATGGGGTTCATGTAGACATCCATTCTGAACATAAAAGTTTGCAGTATGTGTTTACTTAGAAGGAGTTGAATCTCAGGTAGAAACTATCGCTTAAGTTGCCCAAAGACTATGGCATGAGTTTTCACTACAATCCAGGTAAAGCTAATATGGTTCTGGATACTCTAAGCAGGCTGTCCATAGCGGGCTTATCTCACGTGGATGAGGAAAAGCAAGGATTCGTGAAGGATATTTATTGGTTGTCTAATTTAGGGGTTCATATTTTGGGCTCTCAGGACGGAGGATTTATTATTGAAGAGGTGGTCAAATTATCTAGTGGTGCGGAGGTAAAGGAAAAGCAGGCTTTGGACCCCATTCTGATGCAGATTAAGGATGATGTGGGTCAGCAAAAAATCATGGTATTCAATATTTGGGAAGATGGTTTCATGAGATATCAAGGTAGGTTGTGTGTTCCTGATATTGAGGGGCTACTGGAAAGGATTTTGGCTGAGGTTTACGAGTCTAGGATACAGCTTATCCGGGTTTAAGAAAGATGTACCATGACTTAAAGGAAATCTATTTGTTGAGCAATATGAAGAAGGATGTGGCAAATTTTGTGGCAAAGTGTATAGTCTTTCAGCATGTGAAGGCTGAACACTTGAGGCCTGGTGAGATGTCTCAAGAGATAAGAGTTGTCTGTATGGAAGTGGGAGATGATCAATATGGATTTCATTATGGGTCTTACGCGGTCTCACAACCAGTATGATTCGATTTGGATCATCATGTATAGGATGACTAAGTCTGCTCACTTCTTGCCAGTGAGGACTAACTACTCCAGAGAGGATTATGGTAAGCTATTTATTCAGGAGGTTGTCAAGTTTCATGGAGCGTCAATTTCCATTATTTTAGACCAAGGTACACAATTCGCTTCTTATTTTTTGCATTCATTCTAGAAAGTTTTGGGGACCACGGTGAACCTTAGCACCGCTTTCCAACCTCAAACAGAGGAACAACTGAAATAGACTATTAAGACTTTAGAGGATATGCTAAGGGTTTGTGTGATTGATTTTAGAGGTAGTTGGGTTAATCACTTGCCTCATATTTAGTTTGCATATAACTACAGTTACCATTGAGTATTTTGATGTCTTCTTTTGATGCTTTATATGGTAGGAGGTGTAACACTCCAAGAGTACACCCTGGATGCCACACGGTTCTTACAATCTTGAGAGACCACAATCTAACCCATGAGTTGGTACCTGCTTTGAACACTAAATAATATACTGATAACGAATATGTGCGGAAAAAAACTAAATATGCCACAAGGTTTCAATACTGAAAAAAATACAACTGAAATCCACAAGTCTGAAACATAAGCAAAAATGCTGGAAACTGACTAATAAAACTGACAACTAACTGATTGTCTGAAATGTCCAAAAGCTACTAAAACTGACTGAATGAGAGTTGATAGGACAGGCCCCAACTAACTCCAACTGACTACTAAACTGAAATACTAAAATAACATATTGGTCCTCGGAATATGAGGACTCACCACTGCTATTGTTGCTGATGCACTGGGATGTCTAAGTACGATCAAGAACCTGAGCATCCAAACCTAGGATATGAGACATCATAGCGCAAAAAATGAGTATGCGTTCAGTACTTTGAATGTACTATTATGCTAGATGAGGTTAGGCTAATATGCATAGGCTTATGTACATGCATAATAACTGAATGAACGAATAACATTAGATAACTGATACATGATATGCATGAAAGTGGTAAAATCTAAGGATGCATGACCAAGCATATAACATGGTACTGAAATAGCCTATAAACTGAAGTACTGAAATACTGATACTGAATAACTGATAATTATATGCTATGGCCAAACAAACCTGAAACTAAATCTATGTACTGAATACTGAACTGAGACTGTGGGAGCTAGCTATAATCGACATGCCCCAATATACTATAAGGGTCCAACCTGTAACCCCAATTGAAAGGGTGTTAGTACCATGCTATAGATACTTACAATAGCCGTATGGATCCACTAATCTGATATCTCGAAGGACGAGGATATCATGCTTAATTGACAAGGGACCCCTCTAAGTCTATGGTGGCATCGTAGGTCTGGAACATAGGGACTGCTACTAACGTCTCATGCCTACTGACGGGGGAGACAAATGTCCCATGCCTACTGATGAGGGAGACGCCATACCTACATTCACTCGGTGCTAAGTCTTTACTCCCAACTGAAGGACATTAATTTTTGGATTGAACTAAGTTTGACTGATATGATAACTAAATAAACTAACGATACTTTAATATATACGAAACCATTCAGAAAAATACTGAGAATAAGCAAACAGATAAGTTTTTGGGTATTCATAACCCCCAGGACTCGATAACACCACCAGTATAAACATACTAAAGCTTCAAATCATGATAAGTAGTCATTGTTAAAACTTCATCTCGTAGGCATTTTATCAAACACATGGGGGTCATAAATTTATAGTATGAGAATAGTGAAATCATGGCATAATAACAAAATTTCAATACAAAAGTCATGGGTTAAGGATTTAACATGCAATTATCATCCTTCAAATGGGTCAAAGGCTAATTCAAACAAAAACACATGTAAACATGATATAAAAATTGAAATTCAGGGAAGTTCATGGATAAAATTTATGAAAACATATAAAGATCATGATTTTAAACGTTAAAACAAATTATTGGAATCCATGATGAATGAACATCTAACATAACTTAACTGATAAATTTTCATGAGTTCTTGGTGATTTTATAAATCTTGAACTTAGATTTGAAGAGGCTAGGGTTTTGTTCTTGAGTGAGTTTGTGAAAAGATAAGTGATTTTTGCCCTTTCGGGACCATAATTTTGTGTTATGGGTGAGGCAAAGTAAGGGGAAATGACTCATATACCCCCACATATCGAGAATTAACTAAATTGAACGTGTCCAGTGATGCATCGCATCACTCAGTGATGCGTCGCATCGCTTAGTTGATGCATTAGGAGACACGCTTCGTTGCACCCCACCAATGCAATATGCGGCGCGACGCGGCCATATCGCGCTGACTCTCTGGTTTGAACATCTAAACAAGACTTAAACCTCATCTAAAAAAATCCAAAACTTACCCAAGATGTACTATCAACCACCCCAATCATGAATTAACTTAAAAATTGACATTCTAAGGCCGAAAAGGTCAGAATTAAAATCATCACAGTTTAAGAGGCTTAGGAAATGACTGAGTCATAACACTTAGTGAAACTTTCTAAGTCTTAGACCCCTTTAGCATGCAAGAGTGAGCTAAAATGAGCTAGGATCTTATAGGGTCTCACAATATCTCCTCCTTGGGAATATTCATCCTTGAATGAGATTGGTTAAGCTGAGAATTACTGAGGTGCTGAGGTTATAGGCTGAATATACACAGCTGAAACATAATTACATGATTGAGTCTGAACATCATGACTAACTAAACTGATTCATGATGAATATGATCATAGGGCTGGGACTCAGAATGGAAAAGAGATAATCTAAGGGAAAACTATTACCTTGAACTAAATCTGAGTTTGCAGAGAAAAGGTAAGGGTACTTGGTTCACATATCTGCTCCTGCTTCCCAAGTGTCTCCCTCAATGGATTGATTCCGCCAAAGAACTTTGACCAAGGGAACTTCTTTGTTCCTTAGTCTGTGAATATGGTGATCAAAGTCTGTGAATATGGTGATCAAATATTTCGACTGGGACTTCTTCATAAGAAAGGCTATCCTGAACATCTAATCTTTCTAAAGGAACAATGACAGCTGGATCACCAATACACTTTTTCAACAAAGAAACGTGAAACACTGGGTGCACTGATGCTAAATCTGCAGGCAACTCAAATTCGTAAGCTACTTTTCCAAAGCAGCTGAAGTCCTGTAAGGGCTAACATATCGAGGAATAAGTTCCCCTTATTAATAAACCTATTCACTCTCATCATGGGAGATATTTTCAAATAAACCAATTCTCCAACTATGAACTCGAGATCCCTCCAATGCACATGCGCATAGGATTTTAGACAGCTTTGGGTTATCTTAAGCCTCTCTCTAATTAGCTTAAATTTATCCAATCCATCAAATACTAAATTTGTCCCTATCAATGCGTTCTTACCTACCTCAAACCAACAAATAAGATACCTACATCTCCTCTTATAAAGAGCTTCAAATGGAGCCATCTGAATACTGGAATGATAATTGTTATTGTAGTATAACTAAATCAATGGCAAGTGATCATCCCAACTACCGCTGAAGTCTATAACACATGCTCTCAATATGTCCTTTAGGGTCTGAATCATCCTTTCTGCCTAACCATCTATCTAAGGGTGAAAGGCTGTACAGAGATCAACTTGGGCACCAAAACTGTAATACCCCATATTTTGGACTAGAATGAAAATCTGTCATTCCTATGCGTGGAGGTTTCAAAATCCACAAATCCTATATTAATTTAGTGTGTTAATCAATTATGTAGTGTGGGAATCTATTTGAGCATGAATTTAGATCATAGAGGTCTCCTAACTCAAGTACAAGTTGAAAGCTTTCCTATCGTTCAAGTTTTTGTGAGTGTCAAAACTTGAGTCAACTTCAATCAATCATAACTTGTTTTATATGAAGAACTGGGTGATTTAATATATATAAAATGAAATATATTTGAATTATCTTTCCAACGATACCAATTTCTCCTATATCTGATATCGGACCAAAGAGTTATGCCTATTTTACTCTAGCATATTAGGCTGGAAACAGTGTGACGACATTCATGATAGCTTATCACATTTGTGATGTCCTATCATGAAGGTCATCAGCCTTCTGCAGAAACCAACTCCTAAGTGATAAAATTTATGATAGCTTATCACATTTGTGATGCCCTATCACAAAGGTCATCAGCCTTAGGCAAAAACCAACTCCTAAGTGATGACATTTGTGATAACTTATCACAAATCTGATGACATTTTTGACAACTTATCACAAGTCTGACGTCCTATCACCAATGTCGTCAGCTATGATTTTTCAGCAACAGAGAAATTATTTCATTAGGGTATTTTGGTCTTTTCCTTCACCTTCCATGACTTATAACCCTAAAGAGGCATAATTTTTCCCATTTTTCTTCAGTTAAGCATCTCAAAAACTCTCTCTTATACTCTCAACCACAAGATTAGGGTTTTCATCAAACTCTTCTGTCAAAAGAAAGGTTCAAGCCTTTTTCTAAGATAATTAAGAATTAAGTTTCCCAATACAAGAACTCTCCAGCAAATCATCAAGGTTTCCTTTCTAAGGTATGCGTGTGTTCATTCATGGACTCCTTTCATCTATGAAGTTCAAGAACCCTTTTATAAAACTATATATTATGGTTTTCATGTTATGAATGGATTGTTGATCATGTTTATGTGTTGAATGATGCCAAGATAGAATCTTTATGTGTTATTATGAATCTATGACATCATATGAGTTTAAAACATGTAAGTTTGATTATTTATGATGAGTAATTGTATGATTTACACCTATGCCTAAGTTGTGCATGTAAGGTGTTTGATAAAATACCTAAGAGACTAGAAATCATGAATTATAACTAAATTGTGACTAAGTGAAGGATTCATGATATGCCCCCATATTCCAATGATTTTCATGTTCATATTGTGTCTTGTAAACGTTGTTGGGATGTTCATGAACTAGTCTTAAGAGATTATGCCTTTCTTACTTGCAAATCCTACTTATGTACAAAATGTATGATATCCATGCACTTCATGGAATTCACCAAGTTATGATATTATGGGTTGTTGATGTTGGTCACGTACTCAAGTCATTCATGTGTGTCAGTTTCCTTCTATCGAGTCCTGGGGATATTCGTACCCAAAAAATATAGTTGTGTGCCTAGAGCCATGGCATGTTATCATGATACTCTCAATTAAACCATGATCTATAGAATTTAGTCAGTCATGTGACTTAGGAAAGCTCAGTAATCTCAGTAGTCTCAGTAGTTCAGTAATATCAGTGATCTCAGTACTCAGTCTGTAACTTCAGTATTCACAGTCAATCTTAGTAACTTCAGTACTCTCAATCAGTTCTCATAACTCAATACATTTTGTTAGTCATCGAAATTCAGTAAACTCAGTTTAGCTTCGCTAAAAAATACCACCAGTATCAATTCAGCTAATCAGTTCAGTTTAGTTCATCTCTATTATTCAATTTAGTGTATTTCAGATGGGAGTAGGATTTTGCACCGAGTGAGCCTAGGGATGGGGACTCACCCACTAGAATAGGACTGAGATCCCTAGAAGTAATCCCTATGTTCTTGAACTATATAGCCAGCATAGGTACGAGATGTCACCCATTAGATAGGTCTAACATACTCAGGGGTCACTCGTTAGCATATTTATATGTATAGGACTGATCCCAGGAGTCACCCGTAAGATTAGGACTGACTCCACAGCAGATGTCTTTACTGGTGGCGCGGTACTGACACCCTTCCAGTCAGGGAAGAGATTGGACCCCAGTCATCTTAGCTTAGGGCATGTCGGTTAGATGAACACATCCCATAGTTTCAGTTACAGAATCAAGGCTTTCAAACACAGTCAACTCAGCTTAGTAGTACAGATTCAGTAATGTTAGATATAGTCAATGATTATCATTATAAATAAACTTTAAGGTCACCCATTAGCTAGGACTGATCTCAACTATGATTAATCAGTATCAGAATCATTAGATTTAAAGATCACCCGTTAGATAGGACTGATCTCAGACTAAATCAAATTATCCTTATTATCAGTATACTCATGATTACCCGCTAGATAGGACTAATCTCATATTTAGTTACTCCAAGAAGAATGGAACTTAGATAGTTCCATCAGAACTTAGACTATCAGATATAGTCGCTCAGTATCGGTTATATTGATTAGTCCGATCATTACAGTTATATCATCTATATCATTTATCGTAGCTCATGTTACTAGTATTTAGTTTCAGGACTGTTAGACACAGTCATTCAAACCAGTTCTTCATAATTTGAACTATCAGAAATAGTCAATAATCTATTCAGTACCTCAGTAACAGTAAAGTCATGTCGTCAGCATTCAGACTCAGTGGTCAGCATCATCACGAGTTCAGTTATAGTTGTTTATCCATGTATGTATTCTCACATTCATATTAGTTAGCATTTTTCATGCATATAACCCTTTGCATTTTGCCTACCTCACTCGTATACTCAGTACATTCAGACATACTAACACTTTTGCGCTATGGTGCTTTCTCTTATGTTACACCATAGGTTTAGAGGCACGAGCTCTAGATCAGCAGTAGCATTTTAGTGTTTAGAGTTTGCAGTGAGTCCTTCTTATTCGAGGATGATATGATTATTTCTATATTTACTATTTAGTTCCTAGATAGAGTTAGTTGGAGACATGTTCCTTCAACTCTTTATTTAGTTCAGTTAGAGGCTTTCAGACTGGATGTTAGATTGGATATTCAGATCTCATTATTTTTAGTATTTATGACTTATTTTGGTATTGTTATACCTTTTTCAGACATTTTGTTATTAGACTTTTATTTCTGGTTCAGAAAATCAGGGTGTTACAAAGACACTTTTGAAAAGCTTTCTAAAAGTAAGAGGTAAACTGAGAAGCTCTATCTAAAATAATGGAAAATGGGACTCTATGAAACCTAACCAGCTCTTTAATATATAATTTGGCATAATCCTTAGCTGAATAAGAAGTATGGACTGGAAA
>NW_025831356.1:312761-313332 GCF_002878395.1 Capsicum annuum | reverse complement strand
TTAATTATGCTAATGGTTATGAAGACCCCCACACTGACAAACGTGATTTCTAGTATCGGTCCCCTGGGGGCCACCACCTTCCGTGACAAGTTACACAACCCTCTTTAAGCCTAAATTAAAACCATTTACATATTTCCATACATTAACTAAAGAGTCTTTAAATTAGGCCTTTACCATTTGTATCGTCATACCAAATAAGATAAAGCTTGCAAGACAATTCCATTATGTCATTCCAAAATAAATTAGCCAAATTAACTCCAAAGTTTCAAATTTAAAATCAATCCATGGCCACCAAGGCCTTCCAAAAACCTTTTAAGTTCCATTAAACTTTTATGCAATGTATGGTTCCAAAAGTGTGTTCAATTATGTATGTATCCATGTTTCAAAACTAATTAGCCAAGTTGGATTGAGGGTAAAGCCAATTCCAACCAATTAAACCATAATTTTTTGGGGAAACCCATGTTCCTTATTCCAATTCCCCCACCCATGCATTTATTTAGTTCAAAACCACAAGATAAAATATAAACAACCTATTCAAAACCATGGAGAAATACATTCATATGATAAACAT
>NW_025831356.1:304601-309761 GCF_002878395.1 Capsicum annuum | reverse complement strand
GTATATTCATACAAAATCATGTAATTTAGTAGTTAAAAGCTAGTTTTTGGCACAAGTATGAAAGAGGATCCTTGTTCATAAACCTCACATACCTTAATTGATGAAATTTCTAAGGAAGCTTAAACTTGATTCTCTATTTGAACTCTTGAAGACGAATTCTTGATTATCTTGATTTGGGAGTCCTCCATTTTGAGTTTTCTTGGAGAAACAATGGAGAAAATTAGGTTTCTTGGAGTTTAAGTTTTGAGCTCTAGGGTTTTTCTTTAAGAGAGAATGGATGAAAATAAGCATAACGTGCTTGGAATAAGCTTAATTCCTTGTTTATGATGAATTGGAGACTTGGGAATTGACCAAATTGTACATTTTAAATTTTTTGTCGGAACTGGGAAAAGAAGAAATTTTTTGATTTGACCACCCACCGTGATGTGCCACTATCCCGATGGCTTACTGGAAAAGGGATGAGTGGGAACTAGAAAATCAACGCGACGTGGAACTATCGCAGTGCACTACTGAAATGTCATTTTTGCCATCACCGCGATACGCCACCATCACAGTGAGCCACTGGAAATTGACAATTAGGAAATGGGGCTTCAACGCGATGCGAGCTTATCGCGGAGGTTCACTGGAATTGGATAATTGCCATTTTAGCATCCACCGTGATGCGGTTACTTTCTAAATGCCGCACTACTTTACTAAAACTTCATAACTTCTCAACCGAGTATCGAATTTAGGCAAAATTGGTATTGTTGGAAAGCTAATTCAATTTTCTACACATTCGAGGGTCTAGAACTATAAAATTCTATATGTAACAAAAGTTATTCATTTTTTATGCTAACCTTTACCATTTAGTAGCTAAATTAAGCTTACAAAAAGTGTGAGGTATTACAATATCTCCTCTTTGGGAATATTCATCCTCAAATGTGGCTAATTAAACTGAAAATACTAAGGAATCTGAGGTTATATGTTGACATGCACAACAAAAATAATTGTATGATTGAATCTAAAACATACTGAGCGACTAAGTTAATATGTGAGTGCATGAATTTACATGAAAATAGCTATATGGATGAATCTTAGATTAGAAAAGAACTGTATAAAGGAAGACTATTAACTTTGGCTGAATCTGAGTTCATGGAGAAGAGATGAGGATACTTTGTATGCATGCCAGCTTCTGCTTCCCAAGTTGCACCCTCAACGAACTGATTTTGCCATAGAACTTTGACCAAGGGAACTTCTTTGTTCCTTAGTCTACAGATCTGATGATCAAAAATCTCTACTGGAAATTCTTTGTATGAAAGGCTATTCTGAATATTCATACTTTCTAGAGGGACTATTACAGCAGAATCATCCATGCACTTCTTCAACAAAGACACATGGAACACTGGATGAACTGAGGATAAATCTACAGGTAGCTCAATCTCATACGCCACCTTCCCAACACGATTCAAAATTTGAAAGGGGCCTACATATCCGGTAATAAGCTTCCCCTTTTTGCAAAATCTCTTTACCCCCTTCATGGGTGAAACTTTCAAAAACATAAGGTCATCAACCTCAAACTCAAGATCTCTCCTTCTTACGTCTGCATAAGATTTCTAACTGCTCTGAGCTTCTCTCAATATCTCTCGAATCAACTAAACTTTCTCCATGGATTCGAACACTATGTCTGGCCTAATCAAAGTGGCCTCACCCACTTCGAACCAACTAACTGGTGATCTACATCTCCTCCTATAAAGAGCCTCAAATAGGGCCATCTAAATACTAGTATGGTAACTGTTATTATAGCCAGACAATGCATATCACGAGATAACTCCTTCCTACCTTCCTCTATATGATCAACACTACCCTTAGACAATCTGCTAAGGGCATCCGCCACTATATTAGCCTTGCTCGGGTGATACGACACACTCACAGCATAGTCTTTTAACAACTCTAACCACCTCCCCTGCCTAAAATTCAACTCCCTCTGAGTAAACACATACTGCAGGCTCTTATGATCAATAAACACATCAACATGAACACTATAAATATAGTGTCTCCAGATTTTAAAGCAAAGACCATAGAAACTAACTCAAGATTATGGGTTGGGTAATTCTTCTCATGCGGCTTTAACTATGTAGAGGAATAGGCTATAACCTTACCTCTTTTCATCAACACATAACCCAAACCAATTCTAGAGGCATCATAATACACCACAAAACCAGTTGTACCATCAGGCAAGGTTAACACAGGGGCTAAAGTAAGTCGAGTCTTCAACTCCTGAAAACTCTTTTCACAGGAATTTGAACATTGGAACTTAACTTTCTTTTGGGTCAACCAGGTCATGGGAGATGCAATAGAATAGAAACCTTTAATAAAATGACGATAATAGCCCGCTAGACCCAAGAAATTTCTAATATTAGATAGAGAGATAGGTCTAGGATAATTTCTTATAGCTTTTATCTTTTGGGGATGAACTCTAATACCTTCGGCTGAAATAATATGACCCAGAAAGGCTATATACCTTATCTAAAATTCACACTTATTGATATTTGGCAAATAACTGGTGATCTCTAAGAGTTTGCCAGATAATTCTAATTCTAAGGTGATCTGCATGATCATGCTCACTGCGGGAGTAGACAAGGATGTCATCTATGAGCACTATGACAAACATATCGAGATATTTCTTGGACACTCGACTCATGAGGTCCATAAAAGCTACTGGGACATTAGTTAGCCCAAAAGACATAGCTAGAAACTCAAAGTAACCATAGCGGGTTTGGAAGGCTGTCTTTGGAATATCACATTCCCTCACTTTAAGTTGATGATAGCCGGATCTAAGGTTTATCTTGGAGAAATAACTTGAATCTTGCAATTGATCAAACAGGTCATCAATTCTTGAAAGAGGATACTTATTTTTCACTGTGATCTTGTTAAGCTAACGATAGTCAATGCACACACGCAAAGAACCATCTTTCTTCTGCACAAATAGAATAGGTGCGCCCCAAGGAGAAATATTGGGCCTTATGAACCTTTGTCTGAAAGATCTTTGAGTTGCTCTTTTAACTCCTTAAGCTTAGCAGGTGCCATATGGTATGGTTGAATAGAAATGGGATGAGTATCGGAAAGAAGGTCAATCTTGAATTTTATCTCTCTATCGGGAGGTACCCCTGGGAGATCTTTTAGAAAAATATCTAGAAATTCACTGACAATTTTATCTAACTAAATAATTGGAACCTCAGACTTAGTGTCTTTGACTCTAACTAGGTGATAGATGCAACCCTTGGATATTAGTTTTTTGTCTTTGAGATAGGAGATAAAATGACTCTTCGGAGATACCGAACTCTTGAACTACTCAAAAGTTGGTTAATCAGGAAACTAAAACTTGACCACATGGGTACGATAATCTATAGATGCAAAACAAGAATGAAGCCAATCCATACCCAGAATAAGGTCAAAATCTACCATGTCTAACTCTATCAAATCCGCAAATATGACTCTATGAAGGACAGTAATAGGAAAATATCTATACACTTTTTTAGCAACAACTTACTCTTTTACTAGTGTAGAAACTAGGAAGGGCTCACATATCTTTTTGGGACTCACTTTGAAATTCACAGCTACAGGTGGGGTCACATATGAGAGACTTAGCTCGGGGTCAAACAACACATAGACATCAAAGAAAAAGACACGGAGCATACCAATAAAAACATCGGGAGAGTACTCCTACTCCTATTGGGATGGTAAGGCATAGAATCTGTTCTAGCGTTAACTGCCAGCAGTGCTAGATGAAGTGCCCTGAGAAGGGGCGGGATGGGGTACATGAGCTGGTGGATTAGTAACCTGTGCCTGAGGTCGAGATTCTCTATTCCACTATCTATCATGAGTACAATCTCTAAGTCTGTGGCCATGCTTTCACAACTACCACAGCCCCTTATATCTATAAAACACTCATTGGGATGATCCCTACCACACTTAGCACAAGGAGGATAACGAGGCCTATTACCAATACTGTTCTAGGACCAAGACATAAAAGACCTTCCCCCTTGCTTCTGCCTTCCTCTAAGCATGAGAGCACTAGCTGATGAAGGCGCTGGCATAAACGAACGTTTCCAAAACTGAGGGTGGTTCCTTTTATGAAACCTAGGCTAGCTAAACTCATGTTGGCCAGATCTAGCCCTTTTTTTACCCCTCACTCTATCTCTCTCTATAATATTATCCACCTTAATATGCTGGGCATGCATCATCAACCTAGCTAGATCCATATCCGTATGCAGCATCACAGTCCTACACTCCTTCAGTACCAACCTAGAAACACCAGTCACAAACTTGTTGATACTAGCCCAGGCATCAAATATCAAATAAGGAGTTTTAAGGTCCCACAAATTTCCCTTGTAGTTTAAGCCTTAGGGCATGTTGAGTGAGATGTGATTCCGGCCCTAAAAGATTGAGAAGTGTCTTCCTAAGTGTGTATCGTGCTAACCATGCAGAATTTTCCTAATTTCAACTTTTTGTTACGTGGAAATCTGATAGGCTTTCCATCGATATAAGATTTGCCCAAATTAGACACTCAGGTAAGAAGTTATGGCCAACTTAAGCCTTCGTCGTAAAAACTGAGTCATTTGAGAGCCTAGCGCGTCACGGAGAGGGCGCATTTAGCAATTGTCAATTTCCAGTGGGACACCGCGATAGTGTCACGTCACGAAGGAATCCCAGGTCCCAACCAGTGGGAAAATGCATGGCTCCGCATCGCGGAGGTAGTCAATTTCCCAATTGTCATTTTCCAGAGAGCCAATGCGATTAGTGGCACGTCGCGGAGGCCTTCAAAATTGGGTTCCAGTTCAATTTTTCTAGTTTTGCACAGACATTTAAAGGGGCATTTTGGACCTTTTTCCAAGCCTATAAAATTGTGGAAACACTAGATTAAACCCATTTGCAAGCATTCTATGAGGGTTTTATCACGTATCCTCTCAATAAAAACCCTAAATACTCAAAACCTCTTCCATAAATCTCAAGAATCCACCATAGATTATCTAAATTGAGTCAAGATTCAAGGTTTCTAAGTCAAGGACCTCAATAACCTTCATTCTAGAGCAAGAATAGAGTTCCAAAAGTGAGAGTTCATCCAAAGCTTCTGACTCAAGGTATGTGGGGTTTTGAACTTGGGTAACCCTTTCACCCTTG